>NW_022263943.1:0-38935 GCF_002021735.2 Oncorhynchus kisutch
TTCAATGTGATCGGATCAGATCCGATCTGACCTGCAGAAATTGCCATTTTTAGTCGTCTATGAAACACTGTCCATATTTTGTTGGACAATTATAAGCGGTGCTGTTATAAATGCATTCAACAATAGCCTGCCATAATTCGGTTAATAATCAATTGGTTCTCAAACCTCGCAACAATGGTCCAATACTGTCTGTTATTGACATTGTAATGGAATACAGAACGCGTGGTGAGAGGCACTCCTTGTCTAGCATCCCGCACACTCTGAAGTAGCGGAGGGAGCAGGTGGTCCATCCCGTGCCAATATTACACAACGCAAGCAGAAAATTAAATAGGCTTACCCATAATAAGAACATTTTTCCCAGACGGCAATTTTGACCGTGAAACGCGTCGATACCTCACTCAAAATAGAGGACCTGCAAGAGAGACAATGACATCAGACAAATACCAAGCACCCGTATCCCTGCTATTCAGATGCGCTACTACTCCCTAGAACCAGATTTTTCAAACCCTAAAACCATTCAAAGTGGCTCTGACAGGCGAGCCAGGCCTTTCTTAAGCCATATTATTGTATAGTTCAGGACCAATATTCACCATAAATTCTGGCCATCCTCGTCGCTGGTTTGATTTTCTACAGAATTTAGTGTATTTGCAGTTGACGTAATTCTCACTGTCGAAGCCATCTTCTATCAGCCTTGAATGGATTAAGTGCCCGGATGTTTGAATTGGCATAAATAAAGGGCGCGTTCCAGATGCCCTTATTTATAAGTGCTGCGGTCACGGCAAGTTCAAATTTGAAACAAGGAAGCCACGCAGAATCACTGATCTAAAAATAATCAACTTGCAGCAGATCTGTGCAGCACCATGCACAGAGTGAAGGAGACATTTTAAACACGGGTATGTACAAAATGATAAATGATTAAATTATGCAGTTATACAATCTGTGTCTGCTCGGGAATGGAAAAAGTTGCATTGATATATATTTTTTGAAATTGACGTTTTACTTTCAAGTTGTCTTCCAACTTGTATGTCATCTTTTTTTGCAGTCACGCTTTGTAGATGAGCGTCACAACGTCTGGGCTGTAGAAAGGCTCAGGAACCACATGAATAAGATACAGCAATCTTATTGAGCAAACTGTGACTGCAAAAAAAGATGACCTGGAACGCAAACCAATCCTCTGGCACGGAGTGTCTGCTGGTGCTATACTTCTGTGTCCTAGCCTCCTTTCCTGTGACCTAGCCTAACCTCTTTTCCTATGTCCTAGCCTAGCCTCCTTTCCTGTGTCTTAGCCTCCTTTCCTTGATTTGCACTGATCTGAAAGCAAAGGATGAGTGAAAACAATATGGAGGATGTTTACTTTCAAATGGCTTTCATTATTTTATTTTATTTTATTAAATTTTTTGCACAAGTGTCCATGAAGGAAGGGAAAGCATGAGAGGAAGTAATTTGACTTATAGCCTTATAGCTTTTCACTAATATAGACATTTATAAACTGGGTAGTTTGGCTTCTGGATGCTGATTGGCTGAAAGATGTGGAATATCAGACGGTATGGTTGCTTTCCACTGCTTAGATGTTGCATGAATCAACCAATGGTTGCATGCCACGTCATCGACTGTCGACTGTGTCCATCGACTTGTCATCGACTGACAGATTGCTATAACATATGTGGTTAGCTGAAAGGTAAAATACCTATCTAGGTGTTGTAAGATCTGGCAGCGTCTAAGCAGTGGGACGTGACCTGAACTATGGGTATGATGCAACATTTCTTGTTTACAGTCATATTTATGTTGGTAACTTGTTTATAATAACAATAAGGCACCTTGGAGGTTTGTAGTATATGGCCAATATGCCACTGCTAAGGGCGGTATCTAGGTACTCAGCGTTGTGTCGTACTAAAGAACAGCCCGTTGGCATGGTATATTGGCCGTATACCACACCTCCTTGGACCTTATTGGTTAAATATAGCCTACCCCTTGCGAATCTATCAACAAATACCCAAACAAATGAAAACTGCAAAATAAAACTATTTTAATTAAAGACAAAGCCAAGTTAACAATAACATCAGTTGCCAATAGAAACAAGAATTAGAATCAAAACCTAAGGATGAACAATTCCATAAACCAATCGTGTTTGTCGCATCTGAAAATTCCTTACAAAATCATATCCTAGATCTTATGTCTCAGACGCACAGGATGTGGACATAGATTTGATCAAGTTGGCCACTCGGTGGTAAACTCTTGATTTGAATGCCGGGATTCTGATCCCCATAGAAGGGCCTTGGGAGTTTCTGGCTGCAACCTCTCCTCTCCTCCAATGCAAAAGGCCTGGGAGACTGAGAAGACAGTGTGCTTGGAATGATTAAGTGGTAGTCTGGGTACCAGTCTTTTTAGCTGACATTCCACTACTTGACCTCCTTGGCATATGTCACGGAAAAGGCAACAAGCTAAAAAGACTGGTACCCAGACTAATTAAGTGGGTTCAGATCACAACCTTCAGAAGGCAGACTGGTGTGAACCACTAGATGGTGCCATAACTTTCTGGCAGCGCCATGGTCGGCACCAACACTCGTCCTTCTGAAAGAGAACAAAAAAGATAAAGTTGCATTTCAAATTTGGACTTGAAATTATTTGGTTGGTTTGACATAGAATAGCCTGTGTCTCCTCACCAGTAGATTTCTTCCTGTAGTAGATCAGTCCAGCTGCTATAAAGACCACCCCCAGCAGCAGCCCACAGGCCCCAATCACCATCTTATTCTTCTCAGGACCAGGCATGGAGGGGTCTGTAATCACACAGACAATTAAGACATACATCTTATAATAAATAGACTGATAAACCCTCCCTCCCAAGCACTCGTATCTCATTCAGACACTCCACACACACACTTACCCCAGTCATACAGTTTGGGCTCAGTGAGGCTGAAGTGCTCCACCATACAGGCAATTCTCTCTCCAGGTGTGGGTGTGTACTCCAGGTGCGAGTGGATCTGGTAGGTCCAATCCCCATTGACCAGCTCCTCTGTGGAAGTCACATTTGAGGTCACTTCCTGTCCGTCCCTCAGCCACGTCACTCTGATGGGTTTGGGGTAGAAGTCGTAGGCGCTGCACACGAGCATGGCCAGGTGTCTGGTACTGAACGGCTCCACTGACCTCAGCCTGATGTAGGGCTCAACTGGAGAGGGAAGAACATACTAGGTTCTTCAGGGCTCGCCTCATGCTCTTTTCATGATGTTCATCTATCTCATCTAGTATGTATTCCTCCTTATCACTACCATTGAGTATGTACTCATTCACTCACCTGCCTTATCTAGTAAGTACCCAAACACCACAGGAACGTTGCTGCTGCAGTATTTCTTCATTTCTTCTCTCCTCGCGGCCAGAAAAGCAGGGCCTTTGCAGGCCGTTTCAGTGAAGTTCTTCATCCATTGTGTGTAGACCGTACATTTCTCTGTTGTGCTGTTGTATTGTCCCAGTAACTTCTTGTTGCCGTAGACCTGCAGCAGAAACTCAATATCACGGGGCTCCTCGGAGCTGAACCGACACCTCATCTCAAAGTGTCCAAAATAGCCATCTGTCAAATAAACAGTCACAAACAAGATGATATCTGGAGGTCTCGTTTCTCTTCTTTCATAATATCATCAGATCAACAAACCAGAGAAAACAAATACATAAAGAGTGAAATCCACAGAATGTATCTTTGTCTATAGAAATATTAGATGGAATAATTCTTTTTCAAAATACAAACATGTTTAGTGCACGATTTCATCCGTGTACGATTACAAGAACGCAGAGGATGACACACTTTGGCCACTATATACTTAAATCAAGGGTGAAATTGTAGTTTGTAATGTTTTTGGACATTTTAAAATGCATTTCCTGCGATTGTACACAGCTTGACATCACTTATTATGCCTCTCTTGAGGGTTATTTTGAGGGGTATTTTGAAAACACAGTATAAGTGGAAAGTTTAAGGCCCCTCCCCCCAAAATAAAAAAATATATATAATTTTTAGGGAAAACAAACTTTGGGGGGGGGGGAACAGCTAAGAGAAAAATTTGCAACTTTATACTGCTATTCTACACATTTTGTCATGAATCAGAGACAATTTTGAAGTTTGTAAGGTGATTTCTTGCAATTCTACACATTTTGGGCAGAGAAAAAAAAATGCTTTTTTATAGCTCATCTCATGCTATTCTTCAGATTTTTCCCCTTCAGTTTTAAAGCAGGTTTCCTGCTACTCTACACATTTTGACATGAGGCTGAGAGAAAATATTGCCATTTTAAAGTAACTGTCCAGTGAAAATCTCCCTTTAAAAGTGAATATTCTGTTAACTCATTCTGTTGTTGGGGTACACCCACACCATTCTGTTGTTGGGGTACACCCACACCATTCTGTTGTTGGGGTACACCCACACCATTCTGTTGTTGGGGTACACCCACACCATTCTGTTGATGGGGTACACCCACACCATTCTGTTGATGGGGTACACCCACACCATTTTGTTGTTGGGGTACACCCACACCATTCTGTTGATGGGGTACACCCACACCATTCTGTTGATGGGGTACACCCACACCATTCTGTTGATGGGGTACACCCACACCATTCTGTTGATGGGGTACACCCACACCATTCTGTTGATGGGGTACACCCACACCATTCTGTTGATGGGGTACACCCACACCATTCTGTTGATGGGGTACACCCACACCATTCTGTTGTTGGGGTACACCCACACCATTATGTTGTTGGGGTACACCCACACCATTCTGTTGTTGGGGTACACCCACACCATTCTGTTGATGGGGTACACCCACACCATTCTGTTGATGGGGTACACCCACACCATTCTGTTGTTGGGGTACACCCACACCATTCTGTTGTTGGGGTACACCCACACCATTCTGTTGTTGGGGTACACCCACACCATTCTGTTGATGGGGTACACCCACACCATTCTGTTGATGGGGTACACCCACACCATTCTGTTGATGGGGTACACCCACACCATTCTGTTGATGGGGTACACCCACACCATTCTGTTGATGGGGTACACCCACACCATTCTGTTGATGGGGTACACCCACACCATTCTGTTGATGGGGTACACCCACACCATTATGTTGATGGGGTACACCCACACCATTCTGTTGATGGGGTACACCCACACCATTCTGTTGATGGGGTACACCCACACCATTCTGTTGATGGGGTACACCCACACCATTCTGTTGATGGGGTACACCCACACCATTCTGTTGTTGGGGTACACCCACACCATTCTGTTGTTAGGGTACACCCACACCATTCTGTTGATGGGGTACACCCACACCATTCTGTTGATGGGGTACACCCACACCATTTCAAAACTGTATGGAAAACTATTTCACACTTATTGTAATTAATTATATATCATATTTCATAGAAATCTGGAAACACTGGACAGTTACTTTAAAAGTACAATTTTAAAATACTAAAATGGATGAATAAGATATTTGGCTACATTTGGCCATTTCTTACCAATCTCTACAGCTTCCATCCAAAACCAAATCCTGTGAAATTATATCAATACATACTGGAGTTATTCCTAAAGAAAAGAATGTACTTTTCACTCGGTACATTTTCCCTGACACCCAAAATATTCGTTACATTTTGAATGCTTAGCAGGACAGGAACATGGTCCAATTCACACACTTGTCAAGAGAACACATGGTCATCTACTGCCTCTGATCTGGCAGACTCACCAAACACAAATGCGTCATTTGTAAATGATGTCTAAGTGTTGGAGTGCGCCCCTGGATATCTGTCAATTTTAAAAACAAGAAAATGGTGCCGTCTGCTTTGCATAATATAAGGAATTTGAAATTGATATTGATATTGATATTGATATTTAAGCATATTTTAGAAATTATATTTACTTTGATACTTAAGTATATTTAGAACCAAATACTTTTAGACGTTTACTGAAGTAGTATTTTACTAGGTGACTTCCACTTTTACTTGAGTAACTTTCTATTAAAAAGGTATCTATATTTTTACTCATGTATCACAAGTGGGTGATTATTCCACCACTAGACTTCAATCCCTTCAGTCTCTCTGTACAGAGACCACAAACAACAGCATTAATGTTGACTATCTCACCACTAGACTTCAATCCCTTCAGTCTCTCTGTACAGAGACCACAAACAACAGCATTAATGTTGACTATCTCACCACTACAAGTGTCTATAATGGCAGTCATTTTACAAAGCTCAAGACGATAACTAAGACTTTGGACTGACTTTGTGTATCTTGATCAATTCAAAGTCATTCTGTGGTTCCTGTCAAACCTGATCACATCTATAGGACAGGAGCAGAATTTTACTCACCTACTCCAGACAGAGAGGAGAAGAGAAGCAATAGGTGGATGGACGAGAGATTCAGCACAGACATGTTTACTTCTCAGAACGAGAACAGAGTTAGATTCGTCCTTCTGTGTCTCTATGTGGTTAATGTTGGCCTGTGTCTATAACGGAATGGAACAGAATTAGGAATCAGATTGGATGGACCAATGTCAGTCCAGTAGTGAAACAGCTCTAAAGTCTTTCAGGAAGTCATTTGTTATAATATTGCTATGCTCTCTCTCTCACTAAGCATATCACAAAGCACTGCAATTCATGACTGATGTGTAATTACATTACCAGCTAAAATATTGCAATCAGATTACAAATTATTTTGAAAAACTAGATTACTTCTCAAATTACTTTTAAATTCAGAATCGATGTCTGTGAAAAAATACATTGACACTTTGTTTTCTCAATTTCATTCAATTCAGCTTTGAAAAATTGTGCAAGTTGAAGTTTGTCCGTCTGAGCGAGTCTGACCACAAGTCAGAGACCACTATGACACAGCAAATGTGTTGGATGGATCCTTTGTCTTTTTCTAACGCCTCTTTATTAAAGGGAAAGTAATGCAAAAGTAACTGAACGTAATCTGTTAGTTTGGGTAATTCAAAAGTTACGCTACGGATTACAATGACACTTAACTAGTAATGGATTACATTTAGAAAGTAACCTACCCGACCCTGTTTATGATTATTGATTTGACACCAGACAAAGTCCCATACGAATTATTGCATACAATAAAACTCTTATTCCTGTCACTGTGTGTAAATATTAACCAACCTACTACTTTACAGTCTTGTTTGAGTTTCTATGGTATTGGTCCCACAATAGCTCAGACATGCTCTCCCATTCTCACACAGTTTCAGTACATTGTATAAAAACTTCATGCTTCCTCCTGTTTACCACACAACTGATAGTTAGTAGTAAATGGTGAAATGACATTAAAGTTTGTGATCATGTAAGTATTGATGATGGAGGGGGGAATTACCCATTTGCAGTGTACAATGTAAAAGACGGGAACAATTAATGAATGTGATCCATTCATGTGTCTATTATTGTTAAACGTCTCAGGATGGGTGCATATTTATGATACCTTTGATTGTTTTCCCAAAAAATATTTAAGATTTTATTGACAGACAAAAAATTAAACCGTTACAGAGTAGTTAATAATATTATTTGCACTGGCGCACCACACACTCCCTGCACCCCCCTCTCTCCAAAAGAAAAGGTGGGTACACCCTGGAGGTCAGCCCCCCCCCCCCCCCCCCCCCCCCAGATAACATATGAACATGTCATAAGCCATGGCAAAAATGTTTAAAATGACAGGAAATTAGCTGCTAAACTTCAACCTTTTCTCTCAGCCTCAGAGCAAAATGTATAGAATAGCAGGAAATGTGCTTAGAAAATGCACATTTCTCTCTGTCCCATGGCAATATGTGTAGAATTGCAGGAAATTAGCTTTAAAACAGCAACATTCTCTCTCAGCCTCATGGCAAATTAGCATGAGATTAGTTATAAAACTGCCTATTTTTCTTTGCCCAGTGGCAAAATGTGTAAAATTGTACGACGTTAGCGGTTTCCCCCCTCAACAAAAAATATGAAACTGCGGTACGCCACTAATTCTGTCACATTGTTTACCTACAACTGCAAAAGAGGATTTTTTAGATTTCATATATGTCACAATTCAGTTAAACTGTTGTCCTTTGACGTACAGGAATGTTCCGGTAGCCACTCCCAACAGTCCCAGAGTCAGGCCCACTCCACAGAATACAGCAGGACCAGCACTGGACCCACTCACCTCATGTATCTCTGGGGGACAAGAGGAGAGCAGTGCCATCAAAACATTGAAGAAATACATATTTCAACTATTATATATTACAGTGGCAATAGTTTATGAGGAAACATTAGCCTGAGTTTCAGATTTTCTTATATCTGATAGGCTTCCAAAGACTCAAGATAATTTAATAAATACCCTATTTAGAGAAACAGTTTCTCACCCCAGAACCTGGTTTTGGGGTCCTCCAAGGCTGTGTGCTCTACAGTGCAGGCATAGACATCCCCCTCCTGTGGAGTGAAACTCAGGCTGGAAAACTGGTGGAACGTTCCATCTTTATTAGGATAGTACCGACTGAGAGACGCTCCCTCAGTCACCTCTAGGCCATTCTTGGTCCAGTTGACTTTGACAGGCGGGGGGTAGAAATGATTGGCAAAGCAGATAAGGGTGTTCTCCAACCCCAGCACCTCCTCAGCCCTGGGGTAGATGGTGCTCTCAGGGGCATCTGGGGGGGGGGGGGGGGGGGGAATACAACCACTAGCTTTAAAATCAATCTCTCACTGTAATACAGAAATGTCACTTTTCATCTTCGGTTTAATTATTGTCATAAAGTTGATTTGCTCTTTACCTTTTACCTCAGGTGGAAACTTTTCTTCTAATATCCAAAGAGCCAAGGCATCCTGACACAATCGTCTGCCTTTAACGGCATTCTTGTAGAAGTTATGAACAGTGGAGCTTGGGAATGGCCCCAGGAACTCAGGCAATGTCCAAACTTCCTGTCCACTCTGGAAGTCAGCATATACCACTTCCTCCCCATCCACCTGAAGCTCTGCCTCCGCCTCCACCTTTGTCTTCTCAAGACAGCCCTGCACATAGACGGTCTCATGAGGAACTGGAAACCCAAACAGATAACATACAAGTTCAGTTGAGTGATAAATACACCAAATCATTAACATCAGCTTCAATCTTTACAAAGTGATTGAACCAAATACTGGTTCAAAGTCTATTTTAAACCGTTATCACTCTTCATATACCCAGTACCTTGAATAAATTAATATAATCCTGGCCCTAATTCAATTGGCATTCAAATCAATAGAATACTTACTTTCTGCCGAAGTGCAGACGACCGCAGTAAGAACGACAATAGCCACAGAGAGGTTCATCTCTCCGTTCGTGAGCGTGTGGGAGAACTCTGCCGAGAACAAGGCACTGACAACTCCAGTGCTGGTCCTTCCTCTCGTTTACAGATACTACTGCTGAACATGCATTACCTAGACTAGAACCAATCAGAACATTTATTTCACTCTCACTCTGTATCCAGGAGGAAACAGTTTACAGACCAGATGCCTCATTTATAAAACTGGGCGGGGGATTCACGTCAAAAGGTGGCGTACGGACAAAACACAGAAAGTGCTTACATACAAACATATTCTGATTTTTAACAGTGCGTATGCACGTCCCACGCCGGTTTTCCGTTAGAAATCACAATCAACTCGAAATTTGGCGCAAGTGAGTGAGCGTCTTGTCCCACCCTTTTAACGGCCATAGTTGCCTATAAATAGTCAGTGAAACGCCACTAATTGATATTCCTCCATAATGACTGCATGACTACAAATCCCGACAGAAAGGCAATAAAAAGAAAAATTTCACCCAGTGTGAAATGGACGTTCTTGTAGGGGAGGATGAAGAAAGAAAATATATGCTTTGGTGGACATAGTGGGGCTTTACATGTGGCGGACGCTGTGAATGCTGCTGGCTCAGAAATGAAAAGGTGGTCCGACAAAAGTGCAGGTCAAAAGGTGCATCGCCTTAGTGTTCTGCCCCCGCGGAGAAAAGGACACCGGAGCTCAACCCCCTTGCCGGTAATATAGGGGAATCCCTCCTGAGTAGTGACGAAGGGGGACATGGACATGCAAGACGCACCGGATGATCCAGGTACGTAAATGGTATTCACACGTTTGAAAAGAATAAAGCAGATGCATTCAAGTTGGTTAAACATTTACACATTCTATTGTTTTTAGTCTGCGTGTTCCAGCGGGTTCGGTGGCGCTGCGGAGCGGGAACTGAGTTCCAGTGGGGTCGGTGGCGGAGCAGGAGCTGAATGCCCCCAGCCCCGGCGTCTCCACTGCACCTCCAGCGGCCGTGTCCTCACAGATGCAGTCCTGTAAACGCAAAGAGACACCATCAACGCTATTAACGAGGTTGCCAAGGAGTTTAAGTGCAGCCACGGCTTTGTTTCTGCTGGTGCTTCTCTGTAAAGATGGGCCCACTACAACACAGATCCAAGAGAACCAGCTCATAAGCCACTCCTTATCATTGGCCAGTAGATCTTGCTGGTCTCTGATAAGTCGCTCTCGCCAAGTCTTCCAACAGTGCCACCGCAGCCATTGTGCGTCATTACGCATTGTAATTGCATGCGTTTTAATACCCATCCATTTGATTGTCAAAGCTACCCAATTGCGTAACACCTTCAGGTGTGGTAATTACCCTGATTGTAACTGACAGTTCTGCGCAACGAACATGTGATAACAATATGAAACTGTGCACTCGTATCTGCCCGACTGAGGCATCGTAAACAGCTTCAGTTTAAACAGAATTTGGACTGTTCACATTAGTATTTATGAGAATACATTTCATAACATGCATATATTGTTTAATAATTACAGATCCGATTAAACTGGACAACATGAGGGGTTCTTTGCAAAAACATATCTCCGTTTGTATTTATCCTAAATTGTGTCTTTCGTGTGTGTGAACTCCGGGTAACTCATACCATGAGGTAATATTTCGATTTTATTTCACACATTGGTATTAATTTCAAAGCGTTTCTTGAGTTTCCATCCTTCTGCCATCGGAGTCGTAGTTTCTCATTTCTCGAGTTCGTGTGTGTGTACATGTGGGTCAAAGTGTCCATGGAGGACCGCACATTCTCCCGTCAAGTTTTTTTTATTTTATTTTTTTATAAATTAAAGTGACGAACTATATTTAAGCAATAAGGCACAAAGGGGTGTAGCATATGGCCAATATACCACGGCAAGAGCTGTTCTTATGCGCAGAGATATTGGCCATATCACAACCACCAAGGTGACTTATTGCTATTATAAACTGGTTACCAACATAACTTGAGCAGTAAAAATACATGTTATCATACCAGTGGTATATAGTCTGATATACCACGGCTGTCAGCCAATCAGCATTCAGGACTTGAACCAGTTTATAATCTTGTTTTAAACACTTTATACCACCAGGAGGCACTGTCACATCACCTACTGTATTTCTCTATTTTAGAAGGCAGGATAAATCCAGTCTTCTATTAGCTTTTTGATAAACCCTTTGAAATCTTGTTTGTTTTTCCTGGCCCAGTCAAGAATTTCATAATCAAAGCTGTCTGAATGGTCAAACACAGTTCACGGTTCAAACTAGACTGAACGATAACAAAGACACAAGCAGAGATCCAGCATAATCTTGTGTCTCTCTGGGTAGCTCGGTGTAATCTTTCTGCCCAACTGTCATTGATAAGCCTAAACCTTGTCTTGGGTCTTAGTATATCTCAATGTGGTACTCACTTGATATAATTTACAATGGCGGTTCGGAAGGCTTTGTGGGATCATACCGGCAGCTATTGTTACTTGTATTTATATAAGGAGTCTGACATATTACTGAGGTGTGGCATCTGCATTGTAGCCAGTAGGGGTGTGGTAATTAAATAGCATATTCTCTGCATTGCTATACAAGTAAGGCTCCATAGCTCAGTGGTTAGAGCACTGGTCTTGTAAACCAGGGGTCGCGAGTTCAATTCTCGCTGGGGCCTGACATATTTTGGCCCAGCTGATTTGTGACCCTGAGACAGGTAGCACCTGTTGTCACACAGCAGCAGCCATTGTACTGTTGCTCTCTACAGTTAACCAGCAACTCAAACTAACCCAGCCCTGGAAAACACATTAGGAAGTCTCTTCTCTACTTCATCTCCCAGTTTTGCTCCCAAGCAAAAAGATAACAGCGTCCGAAAGAGAAAGTCATCTTTTAAAGCTGTCAAATCTCATTACAGCAGGTGATTACAGAATGTGGCACAACTAGTTCGTTCAGTAAGGATGATAAGTATTTTGTTTTATAAATACATTAAAAAACAGGTAACAATATGTTGAGTGTTATCTTACAGAGGGCAGATAAAACAAGTAGCAACACTATCATCATACAGCAACATAACAAACACATGATTTCAGACAGATCAAGGAGCAATCATCATAGGAAGGTCAAGTTATTCACTCTATTGTTTTTCCTGTAGACAGCCAACTCAGATGTGTAGACAGTAGCTAACTCAAAAGGTCTGTGTAGACAGTAGCCAACTCAAAAGGTCTGTAGACAGTAGCTAGCTCAAAATATCTATGTAGACAGTAGCTAGCTCAAAATGTCTGTGTAGACATCCCCATCATGACATCAGCCAGATTGGGAGTGATAGTCTCTCGACACTAGAGGCGCTTCCCTTGTTGTCGAAAGGGGGCCAAAGTTATCCATTGGATCCCTCTCTCTGTAACAGTCCCTGTTGGTCCCTCTCCCTGAGAGTCTCAGACACCTCCTAGACATTGTTCCCCATAATGGTCAATGTCCCTCCCAGGCCATGACAGACACACGCTGAACTCCCATCTCCCAGCAGGCCTTGAGGTCAGGGTACAATGCAGGTGGCCTTGCGGAGCGCCAGGTAACCGGTGACAGCGTCAGTGGGGAGCAGGCGCAGGAAGGAGAACTCCTCAGATGACGTGAACCTCAGCTTGGTCTGGGGGTCAGTGTAGTTCGCCTGACACATGGACACATAGCATAATGCAGAGTGAGTGTGTGTGTGTGTAGTTCACCTGACACATACAAAATGACAACAGCTCACAGAGAGTCCATAAACATGTGTGAAGACTGTGTGTGTGTCAGTTACTCACGGGGAGTCCAGAGATGTCTGAGTATTTCTTGGCTGGCTTCAGGGAGGGAGGGGCATCGATGCTGTAGTCTGAACACAGCAGGCTCAAAGGTCAAATTCAGGCAATCAGAGAAGGCTCAGAAAGAATCAGGTCATGTGTAATACTGCACAGAGAAGTAGCTTATAGTTACACAGCCGTCTGTTAAAATCCCCAAAATGGCTCTTCATTTTCACTGTAAACATCTTTCAAAGCAGAAACATTGACCCAAAACATCTTTCATACACAAAGTCAGACACACTCACAATTGGGGTCATTGATCTTCCAGGGTAGAGTCCGTTCCACTGCCAGAATCTGTTTCAGGTTTTTCCAGGTCCGGTTCTTTTTTCCTGCTGCAGCTCCCCCTATCCCTGAATGCTGTAAAAAGAGGGGAGAGAGGAGTGAGGCGAAGACAAGTGAGGGAAAGACAGAAAATGCTCTATCAAGCAGTTATCATTTCACAAGTGTTCCCCCCCAGTCTGCTCACCACAAATATTGGGTCTTTGAAGGGCAGGGGTTTGGCTGCTGGTTCCGTTGTGGCTGGACCTACAGCGTCAGACACGCCCACTGCCTTCCCCTCAGACACCGCCTCCACTGCAGTCACCTACAGGGTCAGTTTAGCAGAATGCAACATTGTGGAATGTTAGGTAGAAATATGCCAGTGTAACGGATGTGAAATGGCTAGCTAGTTAGCGGTGGTGCACGCTAATAGCGTTTCAATCGGTGACGTCACTTGCTCTGAGACCTTGAAGTAGTGTTTCCCCTTGCTCTGCAAGGGCCGCGGCTTTTGTGGAGGGATGGGTAATGATGCTTCGTGGGTGTCAGTTGTTGATGTGTGCAGAGGGTCCCTGGTTTGAACCCGGGTATGGGCGAGGGACTAAAGTTATACTGTTACACTATGTTTTTACAACATGCCTCTCTGACATGTAAAATAAGTGATAATGTAGGCTCTATTCATGGCATTTTTATCTGCAACGTTGTTTGGCAACTGAACTTGGCCCAGGGGACAGCTCAGCTGTTACATAACTAGCTAGATCAACCAGTTTGGACAAAGTGCAGCCAGCATTACAACCATTATGTAATCTCCCTACTTTTCAAGTTTTTGAGTGATCTTTGGTGTTTAGAAAAACAAAAAAGAGATTAGAGTTTTTGACTGCAGAACGTAGATCATAGTTTTCACTGGGACTGATCTGGAGATGATGAATAAGAGGTTAAAAAGTGGTGAAGTGAGGCTTTAACCGGGCACCCTAGTCATGGACTGTTCTCTCTACTACTTCAAGCCTAGGTCCAAAAGGCTTCTTAACAGCTTCTACCCCCCCAATCCATAAGACTCCTGAACAGCTAATCAAAGGGCTACCTAGACCCCTCTTTTACACTGCTGATACTCTGTTTATTACCTATACATAGTCACTTTAACTCTACCTACATGTACATATTACCTCAACTAACCGGTGCCCCCCGCACATTGACTCTGTACCGGTACCCCCCGCACATTGACTCTGTACCGGTGCCCCCCGCACATTGACTCTGTACCGGTACCCCCTGTATATTGACTCTGTACCGGTACCCCCTGTATATTGACTCTGTACCGGTACCCCCCGCACATTGACTCTGTACCGGTGCCCCCCGCACATTGACTCTGTACCGGTACCCCCTGTATATTGACTCTGTACCGGTACCCCCTGTATATTGACTCTGTACCGGTACCCCCCGCACATTGACTCTGTACCGGTACCCCCCGCACATTGACTCTGTACCGGTGCCCCCCGCACATTGACTCTGTACCGGTACCCCCCGCACATTGACTCTGTACCGGTACCCCCCGCACATTGACTCTGTACCGGTACCCCCTGTATATTGACTCTGTACCGGTACCCCCCGCACATTGACTCTGTACCGGTACCCCCCGCACATTGACTCTGTACCGGTACCCCCTGTATATTGACTCTGTACCGGTACCCCCTGTATATTGACTCTGTACCGGTGCCCCCCGCACATTGACTCTGTACCGGTACCCCCCGCACATTGACTCTGTACCGGTACCCCCTGTATATTGACTCTGTACCGGTACCCCCTGTATATTGACTCTGTACCGGTACCCCCCGCACATTGACTCTGTACCGGTACCCCCCGCACATTGACTCTGTACCGGTACCCCCCGCACATTGACTCTGTACCGGTACCCCCCGCACATTGACTCTGTACCGGTACCCCCTGTATATTGACTCTGTACCGGTACCCCCTGTATATTGACTCTGTACCGGTGCCCCCCGCACATTGACTCTGTACCGGTACCCCCCGCACATTGACTCTGTACCGGTACCCCCTGTATATTGACTCTGTACCGGTACCCCCTGTATATTGACTCTGTACCGGTACCCCCTGTATATTGACTCTGTACCGGTACCCCCTGTATATTGACTCTGTACCGGTACCCCCTGTATATTGACTCTGTACCGGTACCCCCCGCACATTGACTCTGTACCGGTACCCCCCGCACATTGACTCTGTACCGGTACCCCCCGCACATTGACTCTGTACCGGTACCCCCCGCACATTGACTCTGTACCGGTGCCCCCCGCACATTGACTCTGTACCGGTACCCCCCGCACATTGACTCTGTACCGGTACCCCCCGCACATTGACTCTGTACCGGTACCCCCTGTATATTGACTCTGTACCGGTACCCCCCGCACATTGACTCTGTACCGGTACCCCCCGCACATTGACTCTGTACCGGTACCCCCTGTATATTGACTCTGTACCGGTACCCCCTGTATATTGACTCTGTACCGGTGCCCCCCGCACATTGACTCTGTACCGGTACCCCCCGCACATTGACTCTGTACCGGTACCCCCTGTATATTGACTCTGTACCGGTACCCCCTGTATATTGACTCTGTACCGGTACCCCCCGCACATTGACTCTGTACCGGTACCCCCCGCACATTGACTCTGTACCGGTACCCCCCGCACATTGACTCTGTACCGGTACCCCCCGCACATTGACTCTGTACCGGTACCCCCTGTATATTGACTCTGTACCGGTACCCCCTGTATATTGACTCTGTACCGGTGCCCCCCGCACATTGACTCTGTACCGGTACCCCCCGCACATTGACTCTGTACCGGTACCCCCTGTATATTGACTCTGTACCGGTACCCCCTGTATATTGACTCTGTACCGGTACCCCCTGTATATTGACTCTGTACCGGTACCCCCTGTATATTGACTCTGTACCGGTACCCCCTGTATATTGACTCTGTACCGGTACCCCCCGCACATTGACTCTGTACCGGTACCCCCCGCACATTGACTCTGTACCGGTACCCCCCGCACATTGACTCTGTACCGGTACCCCCCGCACATTGACTCTGTACCGGTACCCCCCGCACATTGACTCTGTACCGGTACCCCCCGCACATTGACTCTGTACCGGTACCCCCCGCACATTGACTCTGTACCGGTACCCCCTGTATATTGTTACTTGATATTTATTTATTATATTGATATTGTTATTTTACTGCTGCGGTTTAATTATTTGTTACTTAGATTTTTTTTAATGTTTTACTTAACTTCTTAAAGCATTGTTGGTTAAGGGCTTGTAAGTAATCATTTCACTGTAAGGTCTACCTACACCTGTTGTATTCGGCGCATGCGACAAATACAATTGGATTTAACTGTATTTTTTGTAATGAGAGGAGGACCCCTTACCACGACCAACAAAATTATTGTTACTGTATCATCGAAATCAGATCAACATTTTAATTGGTCTGTCTATTCCTCTGCGTATGTAGTAACTAGCTAGCTAACTAACTAGCTTCGGGGAAACTACCTGTGCTTGTGTCGGGTTTGCGATGGGCTGAAATTTCTTCTTCTTGCTGTTGTTCCCACTGGCCAGTACAGCAGGAGAGATGGCGGTGTTAGCAGGTCTCTTCTTACCGCGGAGCCCGGCCAGGCTAGAAGCCAACACCAACGTCTGTGTTTTACCAGCTGGCGAAGCCGTTACCCTGACCGCCCCTTCTACACCCGGGCTATGGTTCGGAGAAGCCATTTCTCTGTAAATGATTTACGCAAAAAAAAACGGTTAAAATGTTCATAAACACATGTTCTATTGTCATTGAAAATATTTCGCGTAATCGTAATCACTTCCGGGTCAAAACTAGTTCTAACGGCCTTCTTCTTTAAGGTTTTATGGCAGACTACAACCTACTAGTGTTTTTTGCCGCCACCTACTGTTTGGCTTTTTGTCAGCTTACTATTCTGCATTATTAATTCATTGCGCTGTGAAGAATTTCCCTACCAACTAACCCAACAACCTCACCACCACCACCACAGGACCCAATTCCCCCCAGCCAGCTTGTCTCTGTCTTATATTATTGTGTGGCCTACGCAGCATTCATTATATCCAACAAAAACAGCTCCATATCTACACTATAGGTAAATAACTTAGCAATATTTCATTAAGTTTTGCCAGCAAGATTGATCTATTAGAATATTCAGGAAGATAGTCAAGCAAGACTGATAGAGGGATAGGTGAACATACATTATGCCAGGGCAGGTAGGCTACAGGTAGAGATGCAGGCAGAGGATGACGATGTAGGTCTACAGCAAGAGGTTTAAAAAGTTCGCCCAACTAGGTAATCAATAATGATCAATCATTTCCATTATCATTCTGTCACTGCATGACAATGCACATTTGTTACAGCCAACAATCATTTGTTATTGTCTTTGAAGCCAAAAACAAGACATGCATTTGTGGGAAATGCTCTAAATAGCAAGTTGTTCAGTTATTTTCATACCAATAGGCTTACGTGTAACCAAAATTGCACTAGCCTACTGGGTGAATAAATGAAAATAACAATTAGGCATACAGCTATCACAACAGATATTTTTAAATAGCAACAAAACAGCTTTTGGTTTCGAATGGTCACCATCAACGGGGGCTCCCCACCTCCCAATTAATTTAACCTCTGGCTACCAGATTAGAACAAGGTTTACAAGGCCATGTTCAAATGCCAACGTCAAATCCAAAGCAATTGGCGCACTGCCTAATCAGCTGACAGGCAAAGAAAATGGCACTGTCTTTCTGCTTTCTAAAAGTGACAGAACATGGCACTGTCTCTGCACTCTGCTTTCTAAAAGTGAAAGAAAATGGCACTGTCTCTGCACTCTGCTTTCTAAAAGTGACAGAACATGGCACTGTCTCTGCACTCTGCTTTCTAAAAGTGACAGAACATGGCACTGTCTCTGCACTCTGATTTCTAAAAGTGACAGAAAACATGCACAGGCTGGGAGCTGCTCTATCTTTGTATTTATTAATAGTTATTTCATTGTGATTTTTCAGGGGGTGCTGCAGCACCCTCAGCACCCATACTTCCCGCGGCTATGCTCTGACTACTCTGATCCTGGCAACTTTAACCTGCCTCTCTCACCTGACATTTCCAATCGCCAGCACCATGGGTCCCCCAAAGTTTACACGCACCACTTTTTTCACCGTTTCCACACATTCCTTTGTGTCATGTGAGAAGTGTGCAGGAGGACATCTAGGAATCTCCCACCTACACACTGCTGCAACATGAGCTTAACATCTGAAATAAACTTAGTGGGTTCTGCACAAATGGTCTCACAGGATAACTGACACATCCTAACTTAACTTCATCAGGTAAAGACTCTGCATCAAAACTCAGCAGGACAGACAGTCATCTGTGTTTCACCATGCTCTCCACCGGCTATGAGTCACACCAAGCGGCGGGCGTCATACACCGGGAATCTTCCATTTCAGTTGCTCCTTCTAAACACAATGCTACCCCAGTTATCACTCCTTTCAACGGCTTCAACCTTTGGGATATGGAGGTGTCATAATACCCATAAAACCTAGCGGTCAAACACGGAAATGGTTCCAATTGTTATGTTTCACTATATTGGATCACTCCAATATATTTGTATCCGGTATCACTCTGCGGAGGAGGGATACATCCGAGGGGAGGTTTTACAGATTTACTCCAGTGTACACCTGTGTCACGGCTGGGGTCCGTACCTATATATAGACCCCATTGCCTCGGCACACGTTCTCTACATCATTTTTGAGGCGCACCAGCACCGTAGAGGATTGGAGTGATCCATATAGCTCACATAACCGTGGTTACATACGTAACTTTCGTTATGTTTCACTACATTGGATTACTCCAATACATTGGTATACCCGTACCAGATTAGTCGGTGCTAGAGGGACCTGGCCAGCCAGCAACGAACTCCCAGTGCGGGACCGAGACGCATGGGCCGTCAGTGTGGAAGGGGGGTCCCGACACAGTCCCCGGAAGGGGAGGCGACGCCCAGGACCGTTGAACCAGCCGCAGAGGGAGGTGCCACATTTACCCGATAGTACCTAGAAAAGGTGCAAGAGGAAGCCCAGCTGGCCGCAGCACCGATCTCATCGAGGGGCACTCCTCTCAGTAGAGCCCAGGACGCAGTCACACCTCGTGTTGAATGTGCCATTACAGATCCCAGCACTGGCATGCAAGACAGATTTTAGAAACACTTAAAGTAAGGGCTGTATTTATATTTGGCTCTATTTAGGCTACGATTCAAAAATGCTAATTAGAGTCAAAGTAGACATCATATAAGACTACAAATCCCTGCAAGCTTTTGGGAAATTGGGAACTCTGAAATCTCTGACTTCAGACTTCGTTCAAGACAACTGGGAAGTTGGGGGAAAAAACAATCTCAGACTGGGAAAAATAGTTTGGAATGGTCCAAATCAGAATTCCAAGTCGGAAACTCAGGCATCTTTCTAGCGCTCCGACTTTCCAGCCTGAAGATCACTGACGTCATGATTTGACCTTTGAGTTCCCAGTTATCTTAAAGCACCAACTATCCCCCCAAAAAAGAACCCACCACTCCATCACACTACTTTCACACTAAACGGTCCTACATCAGGCCTGGGAGGATGGAACCCCTTCTTTCAAGACTCCCTGTAGATCTTCTGCACTAAAATCTATCACACCCAAATATTTATCCCTGCTGCAACTACCACATCTATCTTCTGTGATTTCTGCACCATCAGCATAGAGCGGTTGATCACAATGGCTAGAAATGCTAGAAATCCAACCTTACTAAAACTCATCCTCTCTGGATCTCTCTTCAGGCCGACTCACTGGGGGGCTCCCAGTCAAATCACTCACCCTTGGGCTCTTCCCCCCCAACTCAAACTCTGGTAATCTCAACCCTTCGCTCTCTCACAGGGCTCTTTGGATCACCTGCTGCATGGGAACATAGTCCCTTGCAAAAGTATTCATCCCTCTTGGCGTTTTTCCTATTTTGATGAATTACAACCTGTCATTTAAATTTATTTGAATTTGGATTTCATGTAATGGGCATACACAAAATAGTCCAAATGGGTGAAGTGAAATTAAACTAGTTAAAAAAAGAAAAAACAGAAAAGTGGTGCGTGCATATCTATTCACCCCCTTTACTATGAAGTCCCTAAATAAGATCTGGTGCAACCAATTACCCTCAGAAGTCACATAATTAGTTAAATACACGATCTGTCACATTATCGCAGTATATATACACCTGTTCTGAAAGGCCCCAGAGTCTGCAACATCTCTAAGTAAGGGTAACCACCAAGCAAGCAGTACCATGAAGACCAAGGAGCTCTCCAAACAGGTCAGGGACAAAGTTGTGGAGAAGTACAGATCAGGGTTGGGTTATAAAAAAATATCTGAAACTTTGAACATTCCACTGAGCACCATTAAATCCATTATTAAAAAATGGAAAGAATAAGGCACCACAACAAACCTGCCAAGAGCGGGTCGCCCACCAAAACTCATGGACCAGGCAAGGAGGGCATGAATCAGAGAGGCAACAAAGAGACCAAAGATAACCCTGAAGGAGCAGCAAAGCTCCACAGCGGAGATTGGAGTATCTGTTCATAGGACCACTTTAAAGCCATACACCCCTACAGAGCCGGGCTTTACGGAGGAGTGGCCAGAAAATAAGGTATTGCTTAAAGAAGAAAATAAGCAAACACGTTTGGTAATCGCCAAAAGGCATGTGGGAGACTCCCCAAACATATGGAAGAAGGTACTCTGGTCAGATGAGACTAAAATTGATATTTTTGGCCATCAAGGAAAACGCTATGTCTGGCTCAAACCCAACACCTCTCATCACCCCGAGAAGACTATCCCCACAGTGAAGCATGGTGTTGGCAGCATCATGCTGTGGGGATGTTTTTCATTGGCAGGGACTGGGAAACTGGTCAGAATTGAAGGAATGATGGATGGCGCTAAATATAGGGAAATTGTTGAGGGAAACCTGTTTCAGTCTTCCAGAGATTTGAGACTGGGATGGTGGTTCACCTTCCAGCAGGACAATGACCCTAAGCATTCTGCTGAAGCAACACTCGAGTGGTTTAAGGGGAAACATTTAAATGTATTGGAATGGCCTAGTCAAAGCCCAGACGTCAATCCAATTGAGAATCTGTGGTATGGCTTAAAGATTTCTGTACACCAGCGGAACCCATCCAACTTGAAGGAGCTGGAGCAGTTTTGCCTTGAAGAATGGGAAAAATTCCCAGTGGCTATATGTGCCAAGCTTATAGATACATACCCCAAGAGACTTGCAGCTGTAATTGCTGCAAAAGGTGGCTCTACAAAGTATTGACTTTTGGGGGGGTGAATAGTTATGCACACTCAAGTTTTCTGTTTTGTTTGTCTTATTTCTTATTTGTTTCACAATAAAAATATATTTTGCATCTTCAAAGTGGTTTGCATGTTGTGTAAATCAAATGATACAACCCCCCCCCCCCCTCAATTTTTATTCCCAGTTGTAAGGCAACAAAATAGGAAAAATGCCAAGGGGGTGAATACTTTCGCATGCCACTGAAGGACCTCACAGAATAACAACTATAACCTAACCTGATCAGGCAGAAACTCTGTCAAAGCTCAACAAGACAGACTGGGTATTCTCAGTCAGTATTCTCTCGCCATTGCCACCGGGTTTACGTTTCACCAAACACCAGGAATATTATTTTTCATTTGATCCAACTTTACACTCAACGCTACCCTACTGATCACTCCTTTGAGCAGCGCCCTGCTCCGACGAGGCCTCGACACGCGCAGCGCCAGCTGCCTGTGGGCGGAGGATGCACAAAAAATCTAAACAATTCCACTTCTCGAAACTTTCACAATGTAACCGCTCCCAATTTGTCCTTTACCCAGCCTGAAACAACGTACGGGTCGGGGAAAAAGCAGGAATCCAGTTTTTAAATTCCTATCGGTCCAAAATCCTCTCTGATAGGTCTCCCATAGCAAACACTGGAGGTGTGTACCACAGCTGTCGCTGCAGGTACTTCACCCCGGTCTGGATCAACTTCAGAGCGCTCACTACTGTCAACAGACTCAAGGTTCTCAAGAGAGCAAGTAGATTTATAGGTCATTTTACTTGGTTTGTATTCAGGAGACAAAAGTAGGCACTCAGGAGAGGAAGGTTTGTACTCCGGAGACATTGGCTGGTATTTTGAGCAGAACATCCCAAATAACACATATACACTTGATTGCTATAACTAATTTCAAACAGCTTATTGAGAAATGATCATGCAGATATACTAATGAGGAAAACAACATATCTCAATGGGCAAAAGTGCTACTATTAAATAACATTGTGTAATAGGACATTTATCAGAATTGAACTATTTAATTTATTTCGGTCTTTCAAAAGTTTCTTCAAGTGCAGTCGCAAAAACCATCAAGCGCTATGATGAAACTGGCTCTTGTGAGGACCGCCACAGGAAAGTAAAACCCAGAGTTACCTCTGCTGCAGAGGATAAGTTCATTAGAGTTACCAGCCTCAGAAATTGTAGGCCAAATAAATGCTTCACAGAGTTCAAGTAACAGACACATCTCAACATCAACTGTTCAGAGGAGACTGCGTGAATAAGGCCTTCAGCCACCGTGAAGCATGGAGGAGGAGGTGTGATGGTGTGGGGGTGCTTTGCTGGTTACACTGTCTGTGATTTATTTAGAATTCTAGGCATACAACAGCATTCTGCAACGATACGCCATCCCATCTGGTTTGGGCTTAGTGGGACTATCATTTGTTTTTCAACAGGACAATGACCCAACACACCTCCAGGCTGGGTAAGGGCTATTTGACCAAGAAGGAGAGTGATGGAGTGCTGCATCAGATGACCTGGCCTCCACAGTCACCCACCCTCAACCCAATTTAGATGGTTTGGGATGAGTTGGACCGCAGAGTGAAGGTAAAGCTGCCAACAAGTGCTCAGCATATGTGGGAACTCCTTCAAGACTGATGGAAAAGCATTCCAGGTGAAGCTGGTTGAAAGAATGCCAAGAGTGTGCAAAGCTGCCGTCAAGGCAAAGGGTGGCTACTTTGAAGAATCTCCAATATAAAATATATTTAGATACGTTTAACACTTTTTTGGTTAATACATGATTCCATATGTGTTATTTCAACAGATGAATCATGAAAAGACCAGTGTTGAATATTGTGTTTTATCAATGTGAGTGGCAGAGGTGGAGTCTGGCAAATTAGGTGACAGGTGGAGAGGCAATCAGCACACTATGCTAGCAGCTGTCTAAGAGTAAACAGCTCTGGTGGGAAATTAGATTCATTATTCCACCTGACAGAGGGAGTGTGTGTCTGAAGGCAAACTATGTTGACGTGTTTGGTTATTTTTAATTACAGTATATAGAGAGGGGGGGAGCTATAACTCCTCAAATGCACTCCTCCAATAAAGCCCTAGTCTCTTTTTCACACACACATATACACTCCTCGGTTGAAGTTTAACACTATATCTGTGTGGTTTTGCATTACAAAGATGAACTGTGTTAGTCCATGTCTAGTCAGGTATATGCTGTGCTGGTGATGTTCCATAGAACCCTCAGTGTTCTCTGGGAGTGTCCTCCCACATCACCTGCCTCATGCAAAAACCATCAGCTCCTGCAGAGGGGAGTAGGAATCACATTTGGGCTAAGCAGTGGCTACCTGCATCCCATGAGTCAAAAACCTTGGTCCAGTCCACTTTTCAGGGCATATACAGTACAGGTGTAATTTGAAATGTCTGCTAAGAAGTTTTTGATGGATATTCACAGAAAACCACAATGTTATTCTGTTTGTTCCATTCTTGTTCCTTTAACGACAGTTTATTAGAGAAAATGCCATTCCTTTGCCACTTGTCAACCAGTTATTGCTATGCAAAAGACTGCCGGTCTCACAGTAATTGACTGTTAATTAATTTAAACACATTTAGCATCTCCTGATCTCCCCACATACAAGCTGCTGATGCCTGCTTTTGGAACATCTACATTTTAAAAAGTATAATAAATCAATTGAATATACAACGTCACAATAAATCCATTCTTTATTTTAGGCAGGTCTAAAGAAACAGAATGACAGAATATGAGTTGACCTATCTGGCAATGTGTCACGACTTCCACCACTGTTCGGGCGGGCTCGGCGGTCGTCGTCACCGGCCTACTAGCTGCCACCGATTCCCTTTTCCCTTTCTGTTGGATATGTCTCGGTCAGCCTGACCTTGGGTTATCACCCCGAGAGTAATGGGCAGGTGGAGAGAGTGAACCAGGATGTGGGTTGGTTTCTGCGGTTGTATTGCCAGGACGGTCCAGGAGAATGGGCGAGGTACGTCCCATGGGCGGAGGTGGCTCAGAACTTCCCACCACAAAAGGACCAAGCAGCGTGGTAAGGGGGGACTCATGGACTTGGGAGGAAATCCTGGACGATAAAGGACCCTGGAGGCAGGCTGGGGAATATCACCGCCCCAAGGAGGAGCTGGAGGCAGGCTGGAGAATATCACCGCCCCAAGGAGGAGCTGGAGGCAGGCTGGAGAATATCACCGCCCCAAGGAGGAGCTGGAGGCAGGCTGGAGAATATCACCGTCCCAAGGAGGAGCTGGAGGCAGGCTGGGGAATATCACCGCCCCGAGGAGGAGCTGGAGGCAGGCTGGGGAATATCACCGTCCCAAGGAGGAGCTGGAGGCAGGCTGGGGAATATCACCGTCCCAAGGAGGAGCTGGAGGCAGGCTGGGGAATATCACCGTCCCAAGGAGGAGCTGGAGGCAGGCTGGGGAATATCACCGTCCCAAGGAGGAGCTGGAGGCAGGCTGGGGAATATCACCGCCCCAAGGAGGAGCTGGAGGCAGGCTGGGGAATATCACCGTCCCAAGGAGGAGCTGGAGGCAGGCTGGGGAATATCACTGTCCCAAGGAGGAGCTGGAGGCAGGCTGGGGAATATCACCATCCCAAGGAGGAGCTGGAGGCAGGCTGGGGACGAGGGAACACGGATAGCAAGGAAGCCCGAGAGGCAGCCCCAATATTTTTTTTGGGGGGGGGGGGGGGGGGGTGCACACGGGGAGATTGGCAGCGTCGGATTATAGACCTGAGCCAACTCCCCGTGTTTACCGTGGCGAGCGTCGTACTGGTCAGGCACGTTGTTATGCGGTGGAGCGCACGGTGTCTCCAGTGCACGTTCACAGCCCGGTGCGCTACATCCCAGCTCCCCGCATCTGCCGGGCTAGGATGAGCATCCAGCCATGACGGATGGTGCCGGCTCAGCGCGCCTGTTTCCAGTGCGTCTCTTCGGCCCAGGATATCCTGCCCCGGCTCTGCGCACTGTGTCTCCGGTACATCTGCACAGCCCAGTGCGTCCTGTGCCAAGATAACCACCACAAAAGGAATACGTACGCGCACCGTGGTCCACTTCCTTTGACGGCCGTGACACTATGCGCCATGCCATAGGCTGTAGGCTTGTTCATTTAGCAGACAAGACATGCTTATAAGTCCCATGCCATTATTTTATATTATATGATTTTAAAGTAAGGACATTATAAATGAACTTAGCTGAATACAATATACATAATTTTTTTCCCATTCAGAGCTAAAGTGCGCCTATGAAGTTGCTATGTTGACTATAAAATGTATCATTTGAAACAGGTACTATATGCTAGTTATTTGGCAACTTTCGTTGTGAATGATACAAACCCTAGAATGTCTTACCAATCAAAAGGTGGTGCTTTGTTCCTTGCATCAGGCAGCACTAGCTTCTCTCCAGCTCTCATCAAGTGATAATTATTTCACCCATCAGACTATTTTTCATTTAATTTTGTCTTTACTAATATGTCAAATGAGTTTAGATTTAGAATGTCCCATTATGAAATGGGCAGAAACAGGGGCAAGAGGGAAATACATATCATCCGTATGCACTCGAATAGCAAATGGAGGCTACAGGTTCATTCCATGTTGGGTCGGCTACACAGGTTATTTTTCCACGCAACAGGTGATATTGCACACAAACTCTGTATGTCATGGGCTCTCCAACCCTGTTCCTGTAGCTACCCAGTGCTTAATTTGTGAAACCAAGTGAAATCTGTTCTGGAACATGTTTTCCCAACTAAACATATTTCATGAAACTGTTGACAGCCCCTCTCTGTGTACTGGAGAAAGGAATGAAGGAGAGAGGGGAGTAGATGGAAATGCGTTGGTTCAGATATTGTGTAGCTAAAGGTAATGTGTCAGCCTATTGATTATATAAAACATGTTTAAATAATGCCCTTTTACTAGGCTATTCAAAATCAAATAGAAATTCACTATAATGTAGTCTAACTCTGAATTTGTTTAATATAGACTAGACAAATGATGTACCATAGATATCTTAAATCCGTTTTTTTCTGCCTTCTGTAATATGTGGCTAGGCTATGTACTGTATAACTGTCACGCCCTGGTCTAAGTATTTTGTGTTTTTCTTCATGTATTGGGTCAGGCCAGGGTGTGGCATGGAGTTTTTGTATTGTGGTGTGTTTTGTCTTGGGGTTTTGGTGTGTATGTATTTGGGATTGTAGCTAGTGGGGTTATCTAGCAAAGTCTATGGCTGTCTGGAGTGGTTCTCAATCAGAGGCAGGTGCTTATCGTTGTCTCCGATTGGGAACCATATTTAGGCAGCCATATTCTTTGAGTTTGTCGTGGGTGATTGTCCTTAGTGTCTTTGTTCCTGTCGCATTGTTAGTTGACACAAGTATAGGCTGTTTCGGTTTTCATTATGTTTATTGTTTTGTAGTGTTTTGTGTTTATTCATGTTACGTTTGTTTGATTAAACATGTATCGAAATCTACACCCTGCAGTTTGGTCCGACTCTCCTTCACCACACCTAGAAAGCCGTAACAATAACAGCACAATAATTTCTTAAATTCAGGTTTTATTTTATATATTCAAATGGGTGTTTTGAATGAATCATCACCTTAGAAAGCACTGTTCATTCCGTTGTGTTTGGCTTTGAAACAACATCCACAACGATCATGTTTTACACTCAGTTTCAACCTGTTGTTGAACTTCTTTCTTCAAATTGAGTTTGAAAAGCACATAGTGTTTTGATGTGATTTTCCATTGCATTTGCATTGATGTCAGAGTGGTTGGAGGGACGGTAGAGCCCTGAGTACCAGGCCATTAGCGACCTGATGATCGTTAGTGAGTTGGGTACTACTAACACATGTCCAGAGTGCATAAGAGGAGATTACACACACACACACACACACACACACACACACACACACACACACACACACACACACACACACACACACACACACACACACACACACACACACACTAAAAAGCAAATGGTCCTATTAGTAACTCAGGGAGACTAAGGCCTGTCTCCATTCTACCCTGGTATAGAGTTTCTATCCACCTCGGTGTGATGATATATGTCTTAGTGTTCATGACCATCTGAAAACATGCAGTGAGGTTATTATCTAATCTTCTTTGCCACTGCCCTCAGGCAGCAGAGGAGTTCCTCAGGCAATACTAAAGTCAATAATCCCCTTTCCACTGTACCTAACAGGTACCTGGGGTTAATGTGCCAACACGGTAAAGAACTGAGTCAGGGCTGTGGTTACTACTGTGTAATGACGGTGTTACTAAGGACTGTGGTACTGTACATGCTTACGCTCTGGTAGTTCAAACAGACTTATGCCTTTCACAAACATCTGTTACAGAGACATGCCTGCAGGAGAGCCATCAGCTCACAGCAGCTCCCCCAGAGAAACACCTGTCAGCATCCAGACATCAACACAGGATGAATCTAATATAATAATACATAATATATATATAATATATACATGCCATTTATATAGGCCATATGTGCAGTAGGGTTAATGTGTGTGAATATGTGTGCACAACAGTGTTGCCTGTTGTATATCTGTGAAGGAAGGAATCTGTTGAGACAGGGGAAGCCTCTGACATCTCATCCATACTACATCCCCAGCAGGATGCTGCTACATGCTACACATAAATAAGGCATTTCTGGAGACTCTGGTGCAAACAGGCATGAATGTTTTATGAACAAGGTTAAACTGTGAGCTGTAACTGTGGGGCACTGGACCCCCCAACTTCCCTGTCTTTAACGGACACATCAACTGTCAGATAACTGACTTCAAGAGACGTTTACATCAGAGCCATCTTGTTTATATTCAAACATCAGCTGCCCTCCACCTGGAGATCTACAATACATGTTCCTGGGTGCTACAGAGGGCTCTGTACTCCACCTGGAGATCTACAATACATGTTCCTGGGTGCTACAGAAGGCTCTGTACTCCACCTGGAGATCTACAATACATGTTCCTGGGTGCTACAGAGGGCTCTGTAATCGTAGTATTGATTAGATGCTCTTGCTTTCTAGTGGTCTAAATGAGTAAGGAGGCCTTGTTTTCATTAAAAGATATCTGCGTGTCAATCTTCAATATTCATCAATCAATACAGGACTTGCAGGCAATTATGAGATGCAGGTTGGGATTCTATTGTGCCAAATAGAATACCTCACAAAATGTTACTAGGAGCCTTTCTATCCAGCTATTTCTCAATGAACACAATCTCAGTGTCACTCGAGTGTGAGAGAGGAGGGCCATGGCATGCATGCAGCCGCATCATATCATATCATATCATATCGCATCATATCTCCAATCCAAAATTAAATCTACAATCGGCTTCCTATTTCATAACAAAGCATCCTTCACACATGCCGCCAAACTTACCCTCGTAAAACTGACTATTCTGCCAATCCTTGACTTCGGCGATGTCATTTACAAATTAGCCCCCAACACTCTACTCAGCAAACTGGATGTAGTCTTTCACAGTGCCATCGGTTTTATCACCAAAGCCCCATATACTAACCACCACTGCAACCTGTATGCTCTCGTTGGCTGACCCTCACTACATATCCATCGCCAAACCCACTGGCTCCAGGTCATCTATAAGTCTTTGCTAGGTAAAGCCCGGCATATCTCAGCTCACTGGTCACCATAGCAACACCCATTGCTCCAGCAGGTAATTGCACTGGTCATCCCCAAAGCCAACACTTACTTTGGCTGCCTTTCCACCCAGTTCTCTGCTGCCAATGACTGGAACAAATTGCAAATATCTCTCAAGCTGGAGTCTTATATCTCCCTCTCTAACTTTAAGCATCAGCTGTCAGAGCTTACCGATCACTGTACCTGTACTCAGCCAATCTGTAAATAGCACACCCAACTACCTCATCCTCCTATTGTTACTTATCCTCTTGCTCTTTTGCACCCCAGTATCTCTACTTGCACATCATCATCTGCACATCAGTCCAGTATTAATGCTAAATTGTAATTATTTTCCTTACTCTTCTACATTTGCACACACTGTACATGTTTCTATTTTTCTTTTCTTTTGCGTTATTGACTGTACGTTTGTTTATGTGTAACTCTGTGTTGTTGTTTTTGTTGCACTGCTTTTCTTTATCTTGACCAAGTCGCAGTTGTAAATGAGATCTTGTTCTCAACTGGCCTACCTGGTTAAATAAAGGTTAAATAAAAAAAAATTATAAAAAAAATGATTTTGTTCTTGAAGGTTGTGATTTAAAAGCGGATTCATGTCACAGAGTTGATACAGTCTTCTGCTTCACTGACTCTCTAGATATGAGCCAAAGATCAGACCCAGAGCCTGCAGCACCACCCCATCGATCTGTGTCAGGAGGCCTTCGACTGGCGCCGGATATGAGTGAATGATGTGTACGGTGATATGGCTGGCTCAAATGTGTGTATGTTTGAGCTAATGGGTTGGGGTCAAATCCATTTCAATTCCAGTCAATTCAGAATGTAAACCAGGTTCCAATTCCACATTATGCTCATTAAAAGGCATTGAAGATCAATGGAATTTCAGGGTACTTACTGAATTGACACCGAACCTGGTGTGCTGTCTGCGTGTGTTTAACGGAGGTGTCTCGCAAGGTGTGTGTGTGAGAGAGATATAAAGATTGATCACATCTGATGTGTGTGCTTGTGTGTGTGTTTGCCCCCAGGGAAGAGAGACCAGACCATCAGCTCATATTTCACACTCAGCTTTGGTGTCATTCCATATCAGTGGACACTGAGGGGGAGAGACAGCTGGCCTAGGAGAAGAATGGCTAACAGAATGTGAGGTCTACCCTATTGAACCTTTATGCACCTATAAGTTGCTCTGGATCAGAGTGATGAGAGTGCTAAATGACTGGATTATAAGTGTGTGGCCAATAAGCAATGAGGCCAATAAGCACTATGAGACCAATAAGCACTATGAGACCAATAAGCACTATGAGACCAATAAGCACTATGAGGCCAATAAGCACTATGAGGCCAATAAGCACTATGAGGCCAATAAGCACTATGAGACCAATAAGCACTATGAGACCAATAAGCCTGTGAGGAAAACCAGTTAGAAGACTGTAAATTGCTGTGGATTATAGTGTCTGGATTATAATAAGAAATAAGGTTGTGTGAGGAGACTGTCTGTACTATTATATGCACAACTGTCTGTACTAAACCCTTGAGTTGTCAGTGTTCATAATCAATCCAATCCAACCACACTAGTGGTCTCACTATGAACCTAAAATAGTAGAAGAGCATCATTTTTCAAGTCTCACAAAATTACACCACAATCATTTTATGTTGTATTAGTGAGAGATAGCTCCCCTCCAGGCGTTTATGGTGTGCAGAGGGAGTAAGTTAGAGCTATGTTAAAGGAAGAGAATTTACATTCGTTCTGCCTGGACTCCATTCAGTTACACCAGAGAAGGCCTGTTATGAGAAAGGGGATTTGTGTCTGTGCAAGAGTACTCAGGCTACAACATATACAGTGCCTTAGGAAAGTGTTCAGACCCCTTGACTTTATCCACATTTTGTTACGTTACAGCCTTATTCTAAAATTGATAAAATTGTATTTTTTCCTTATCAATCTACACACAATACCCCACAATGCTAAAGCAAAAATAGGTTTATAGACATTTTTTGCAAATGTATTACAAATATAAAACGGAAATATCACATTTACGTAAGTACTCAGACCCTATACTCAAAACTTGGATGGGGAGTGTTGCTGCACAGCTATGTTAAGGTCTCTCCAGAGATGTTCGATCGGGTTCAAGTCCAGGCTCTGGCTGGGCCACTCAAGGACATTCAGAGATTTGTCCCAAAGCCACTCCTGCGTTGTCTTGGCTGTGTGCTTAGGGTTGTTGTCCTGTTGGAAGGTGAACCATCGGCCCAGTCTGAGGTCCTGAGCGCTCTGGAGCAGGTTTTCATCAAGGATCTCTCTGTACTTTGCTCCGTTCATCTTTGCCTTGATCCTGACTAGTCTCCCAGTCCTTTCTGCTGAAAAACATCCCCATAGCATGATGCTGCCACCACCATGCTTCACCTTATGGATGGTGCCAGGTTTCCTCCAGACGTGACACTTGGCAATCAGGCCAAAGAGTTCCATCTTGGTTTCATCAGACCAGAGATTCATGTTTCTCATGGTTTGAGTCTTTAGGTGCCTTTTTGCAAACTCCAAGCGGGTTTTCATGTGATTTTTAATGAGGAGTGGCTTCCGTCTAGCCACTCTACCATAAATGCCTGGTTGTCCTACTGGAAGTTTCTCCCATCACCACAGAGGAACTCGGGAGCTCTGTCAGAGGGACCATCGGGTTCTTGGTCACCTCCCTGAGCGGCCCCGACATGCACTGTCAACTGTGGGACCTTATATAGGTGGGTGTGTGCCTTTCCAAATCATGTCCAATCAATTGAATATACCACAGGTGGACTACAACCTACAAAGTTGTAGAAACATCTCAAGGACGATCAATGGAAAGCTCAATTTTGAGTCTCATAACAAAGGGTCTGAATACTTATGTAAATAAGGTATTTCTGTTGTAAAAAATTATACATTTGCAAAAATGTCTCATTACCTGTTTTCACTTTATCATTGTGGGGTATTGTGTGTAGATTGATGGGTAAAAATATTAATTTAATCCATTTTAGAATAAGGCTGTAAAGTAATACAATTTGGAAAAAGTCAAGGGTTGAATACTTTCCGATTGCACTGTATATAATGTGATATTTTTCTATACAGCACAGAATACCTACCAATCATTATAGCCCATACTGCCTATTTAAATGGATGAGATTAATTGCCATAGAATATGAGTTTGGGGAGGGGGAAATAGGTCGGCCTATAGCTTGCATGGAATAAGAAACGAGTGGTCGGAAATTGGCTTGGCTTTTACAGCACAGTAACGTCACTGTTATGGACTTTGCATTTCCTCTATACAACATTCTATCAATAAGATGTCAGTGTGGATTGTTTACTACCTGCTTCATCAGTTCATCTGGGATGGTTTAAGTGTGTTCCCAGACAGCACTGTATCTTTCCTCATAATTTACTATGCCAATAAGAGAGGAGGTGCCAGGGAACGCTCAAGCATTACCTCCACCAGACAGTGAGAGAGCGAGAGAGTCAGAGAGAGAGAGAGGGAGAGGGACAGAGAGAGAGTCAGAGAGAGAGAGGGAGAGGGACAGAGAGAGAGTCAGAGAGAGAGAGAGGGAGAGAGTCAGAGAGGGAGAGGGACAGAGAGAGAGAGAGAGAAGGAGAGAGTCAGAGAGAGAGAGGGAGAGGGACAGAGAGAGAGAGAGAGAGGGATAAAGAGAGACAGACAGCGAAGAGAGAGAGAGCGAGCGAGAGACAGAGAGAGAGCGAGAGAGGGAGAGAGAGAGAGAGAGAGAGAGAGAGAGAGGGAGAGAGACAGAGAGAGAGAGGGAGAAAGAGAGACAGACAGACAGACAGACAGAGAGCGAGACAGAGAGAGAGAGACAGAGAGAGAGCGAGAGAGGGAGAGAGAGAGAGAGAGAGAGATCGAGCGAGAGACAGAGAGAGAGAGCGGGAGACAGAGAGAGAGAGCGAGAGACAGAGAGAGAGAGAGGGAGAGAGACAGAGAGAGGGAGAAAGAGAGACAGAGAGACAGAGAGAGAGAGCGAGACAGAGAGAGAGCGGAGAGAGGGAGAGAGAGAGAGAGAGAGAGAGTAGAGAGAGAGAGACAGAGAGAGAGAGCGGGAGACAGAGAGAGAGAGCGGAGACAGAGAGAGAGAGAGGGAGAGAGACAGAGAGAGAGAGGGAGAAAGAGAGACAGAGAGACAGACAGACAGACAGAGAGAGGGAGAGAGAGAGACAGAGAGAGAGAGAAAGCAATCAGAATCAATGACTTCATTTTCTCCAGTTAATAAGAAGCGCGACCCATTCACAGTCGTGGTGAATGGAACTTGCTGATAGTCAGGCCCAGAGTATAATTTAATGAGGGAAACATCTTTAATATCTGACACTGTTGGCCTACCGTGTCTTCGAAAAGTATTCAGACCCCTTGACATTTTCCGCTTTTTGTTACGTTACAGCCTTATTCTAAAATGGATTAAATAAATACAAATTCTCAGATATCTACACAAAATACCCCATAATGACAAAGCGAAAACAGTTCCTTAAATACCTTATTTACATACTGTAAGTATTCAGACCCTTTGCTGTGAGACTCAAAATTGAGCTCAGGTGCATGCTGTTTCCATTGAACATCCTTGAGATGTTTCTACAACTTAGGTTGTAGTCCACCTGTGGTAAATTCAATTGATTGGACATGATTTCTTAAGGCACACACCCGTCTATATAAGGTCCCACAGTTGACAGTGCATGTCACAGCAAAAACAAAGCTATGAGGTCGAAGTAATTGTCCGTAGAGCTCAGAGACAGGATTGTGTCGAGGCACAGATCTGGAGAAGGGTACCAAAACATTTCTGCAGCATTGAAGTTCCCCTAGAACACAGTGGTCTCCATCATTCTTAAAAGGAAGAAGTTTGGAACCACCAAGACACTTCCTTGACTTGGAGTTTGCAAAAAGGCACCTAAAGACTCAAACCATGAGAAACAATATTCTCTGGTCTGATGAAACCAAGATGGAACTCTTTGGCCTGATTGCCAAGTGTCACGTCTGGAGGAAACCTGGCACCATCCATAAGGTGAAATATGGTGGTGGCAGCATCATGCTGTGGGGATGTTTTTCAACGGCAGGGACTGGGAGACTAGTCAGGATCGAGGGAAAAATTTAAAAAAGCAAAGTACAGAGAGATCCTTGAGAGCGCCCAGGACCTCAGACCGGGGCGAAGGTTCACCTTCCAACAACCCTAAGCACACAGTCAAGACGACGCAGGAGTGGCTTCGGAACAAGTCTCTGAATGTCCTTGAGTGGCCCTGTCAGAGTCCAGAGTTGAACCGGACCAAACATCTCTGGAGACCTGAAAATAGCTGTGAAGCAATGCTCCTAGTCCAATCGGACAGAGCTTGAAAGGATCTGCAGAGAAGAATGGGAGAAACTTCCCAAATACAGGTGTGCCATGCTTGTAGTGTCATACCCAAGAAGACTCGAGGCTGTAATCGCTGCCAAAGGTGCTTCAACAAAGTACTGAGTCAAGGGTTTGAATACTTATGTAAATGTGATATTTAAGTTTTTTATTTTTAACAAAATTTGCAAAAATGTCTAAAAAACCTGTTTTTGCTTTGTCATTATGGGTTATTGTGTGAAGATTGATGAGGAACAAAGCGATAAATAAATACATTTTAGAATAAGGATTACCTTAAGAAAAAGTCAATGGGTCCGAGTACTTCCTGAATGAGCTGTACATTGTGTCCAACAGGTGTTATTAAAATGTAATTCACATGCTATTCTTATTTACACCCAATAGGAAAACACCCATAGGAAAACCTATGAAACACAACACAGCATTGAGAATTAAAGCAATTTTCTTAGACTGGATAGAATGGGCCTATAGCCAGTAAATGAACCAACTACAACTAGGCCCCTGCCATGCAGGACTCTAGTGGAAATAGGAGATTGAACAATCTCCATAAATGGGTCGTGTAGATGGCGCTACAGGACTTGAATTAGACTATTCTTGAGAGAGGGGCAGGGCATTATTACATTGAGTTTGATGAATAGCAACAAAATAGGCCAATTTGTTCATCTGACCCAAGTAGGCTATTACAGCTAAAAAGTCGCATATGCTTTTCTTAATAAGTCATCCTTATTAAATGTGTAAACCATTTCAAAGCCACCAGTATATTACGAATGACGTTACTGCAGTGTTGTAATTTTCTTCCGGGTTGGGCTGGAGAGGGAGGATGCTTTCATATCGGGATCACAGTCATTGGGTGCGATGCTGCCTCTGGGTGCTCTGCAACCGACAGCCGCCCGACCGACTGCCGCAGGGGCTTTCTGAACCCGAGCCGAGTGCTGCCTACACACACAAGCTACCAGCTCTCATACTCGGCAAAAATGCTCTGCTATCACGTACTGACCTAACAGTATAATACGATGTTTTCAATGGACGCCGTTTCGCACGACATTTTTTAAGTCGCAGTTTTCGAACATGGAAATGACCTCTTCTTCTCGGATTATTTTTGGGGTACAACTGATCTCTTCATCACACATCGACTGGAGCAGAGTCAGACACTCCATTTGCTAGCGCATGCGAACATCTCGTCTTTGGCAGTTAGCTTGGTAACGTTAGTCGACGTGTCTAGCTTCCTGGATGTTTAGTGTCCATAATACTGGATTTAGTTTTCAGTTGCCCTTGGCATCGAGCTAGTTTTAGATTGGGTATGGTTTTAAAACACCATTATCTAGCTAAAGCTGGCTAGCTGCGTGTTATAACAAGCAAGGGAGATTTTGTTCGTCAAAGCACATCTGACTGGTTCGAGATCAGCAGGGGGGTTCGTTGGAATACGGAATGCGACTCGCTAAATAATCAAGCCTCGGCTACACAGGAGAAACCACATACATTTCTCCGTTTTCATTCAAAAGGTACGTATTTAAATGTTAGCAAATAATACCCGACATGTATTGCTGGAAAAGTGGTGTTGAATTGGTGTTGTTTATGCTAAACCAGTCGGTAATTGAGCTAGCTAATCCATAACCAGCTAGCTGGCAAGCAAGCACTGCCGTTGTCGATGATTGACAGCGTCTGGCCAGGTAACGGTAACTAACGGTCACATGGTCCGCTGGGGGAAGGCTGGAGATGTTGTGTTGGACATCTGTAGACCACGACAGGAAATATATGCCTGTACATGAAAAGCTGCTGTGTAATTTCAATATTCATGCTGTCATCAATTATTCTACTGAAATATGTATTTACTGTAGCAAGTAAAACATCTAGTCTTTGCTTAAACTGTCCCCAAAATGTTTATTTTCTGTGAGCATTTGGATGGAATGGTCTAACTACTCACAAATTGCCCTTGTTATGATGATATATTGCTCTCAATAATAACTTATCACAAAATAGCATTGACCTGAAAGTAAGCCAAGGTTTAGGCCTAGTCACTAGCACTTCATGTAGCCTATTGTTAGTTGCTCCCCGTGTCTGTATTAATGTCAGTAGGCCTACTTAAAATAGCCTTGTAATGGAGTGGTTTGGGTAGCTATCACACAAATGCAATAAGTAACAGCCCCTATTCCAACCAACTCTAGTATAATGCAATCATCAAAAGTACTAGTGTAACAAATGAACATCTTACAATAGTAATTACAGCGTTACAACACATGTATAAGAGCAACTAAATATGACTATGACTTATTACCACCAGCTGTGAAACTCTGAGTCAGTTGGAGTCTGTCAGAGACGAGGCCTATAGCCATGCATGCCTCTCCCCAGCTCCAGCTCGTGCTCTACAATAGGCCTGAAGTTGATTACATTTCACGTAACCTAATCCGGATGGGACCTTTTATAGAGGCGCGTTAATGTATGTGGATCCGGGCCAGAGCAGGTCTATGTGTGTGTGTGTTCTGTGTGTGAAAGAGAGTGTTTGTCTTTGTATGCGAGCAGAGCGAGCCAGTGAGCGTGCACTCACAGTGCTGTAATTATACATCTGATAGATAAGGAAATGGATTCACAATCAATCCTGTAACTCTCTGGCTGCAGATGAAGATGTAGGGGAATGAAATGAGTCTGTCATGTTTCTCCAGGGGCAGGAAGAGATGGGCATCCATATTTATACTCTGTGCCTGTGGATGAGGCCCAGGCTCTGTGGCTCTGGCTTGCAACAATAGGAGAACATGTGCAGAACAGAGCAGCGCTGGAGGGAAACTATCTGCCTTATCTGTTAGCATGGCGGCCCCCCGCTACCCAGAGCACAATGTGGCCAGAGGGCATGGATTGCTGTGTACACGGAAACACAACACGTGGTTATTGCTTCCAGCAGCAGAGATCATGAGACGGCAGATTGGAGGTGACGACTGACAGCTGAACCGCACACACACACACACACACACACACACACACCCTTTCTCAAACCATGTGTGACTTCAGGCATTTGATGTTCAAAGCCCCTCTAAGTCCTCGGTCTCTGGCGATGTTGTGCCATGTTTTGAATCCCCCCTCAGTGAGACTGAAAGTTATTGTGTCATGTTTACTACCCTTCTACAGTGGAAATGCTGTGGGGTTAGCCAATAGCCAAGCCCTGTTTTTAGGCATTACTGTCCAGCATTCACAGGAAATGAATCATGTTCCTCAATTCAAGGCCGTGGCGTCTGCATGATGTGTTTCCTGTCCTGCTGCGTGTTCAGGTCCAGACCACAGCAGATGTGCTCCCCTATTTGGTGTGTGTGTGTGTGTTTCTGAGTCTGTCTGTGTGTTTCTCTAAGAGAGTGGATTTAGTGAGTGTGTGTAGTTTGGAGTTGCTCTGGTGGAACAATAGCTCTATTCTGCGCTGTCTCTCTGGAGGAAGGCCAGCGTTGGTTCACCCTGAGCTGTGCCAGTGAGGCAGGCTCAAACTCAAACTGGGTGACTGGGGTTGGGTAGGATTGGGTTTCCCCCAGCCACCTGGAGCTCCCAGCACAAGAATGCCATGTTCCCTCTGGTCCGTGGCCGGAACACAGAACCCTGCAGACTGGGGATGAGGAGTCACCCTGTATCACCTGATATCTAAACCCTGTATCATTATAACTGACCCACAGAGACCTATATCACTGCAGCCTGTAGATTTGAGTCATTTAGCATACGCTCTTCCGGAGAGACTTAGAGGAGCAATTAGGGTTAATTGCCTGCTCAAGGCATCTCGGCAGATGTTTACCTAGTCGGCTCGAGGATTCGAAACAGCGACCTTTTCAGTTAATGTCCCGATGCTCTTAACCGCTAGGTTACCTACCAGAATCCCATATTAATAACTCAGACTGACCTTCATCACTGGCCCATGTAGCCTAGGCCTAGTTTAACTCCCTGTGTCGAAGGCTGGGAAGGGGGAACAACACTAGGAGTGGGATTAAGTTGGATATTGATGCTGATCCAAGGTCGTGTTGTCTTTTCACATAATGGGTAAAGTTAGGATTGGGAAGGCAGCTGATCCTAGATCTGTGCCTAAGAACAACTTCTGTCCAGAACGGGATGAATTGGATGGTTTATCTATTTTATAGTTAGAAGGAAGGAAGAAGGATGTACTGTTGTATTCGCTGTTGATCCCC
>NW_022263944.1:0-38919 GCF_002021735.2 Oncorhynchus kisutch
GTTATCCCCACAGAGGGAGGGGTGATGAGTATTTTAAACAGACTAGTCTCAGTGTTGTTATCCCCACAGAGGGAGGGTGATGGAGTATTTTAAACAGACTAGTCTCAGTGTTGTTATCCCCACAGAGGGAGGGTGATGGAGTATTTTTAACAGACTAGTCTCAGTGTTGTTATCCTCACAGGGGAGGGTGATGGAGTATTTTAAACAGACTAGTCTCAGTGTGTATCCTCACAGAGGGAGGGTGATGGAGTATTTTAAACAGACTAGTCTCAGTGTTGTTATCCTCACAGAGGGAGGGTGATGGAGTATTTTAAACAGACTAGTCTCAGTGTTGTTATCCCACAGAGGAGGGTGATGGAGTATTTTAAACAGACTATCTCAGTGTTGTTATCCTCACAGAGGGAGGGTGAGGGAGTATTTTAAAACAGACTAGTCTCAGTGTTGTTATCCTCACAGAGGGAGGGTGATGGAGTATTTTAAACAGACTAGTCTCAGTGTTGTTATCCCCACAGAGGGAGGGTGATGGAGTATTTTAAACAGACTAGTCTCAGTGTTGTTATCCTCCCAGACTAGGGAGGGTGATGGAGTATTTAAACAGACTAGTCTCAGTGTTGTTATCCCCACAGAGGGAGGGTGATGGAGTATTTTAACAGACTAGTCTCAGTGTTGTTATCCTCACAGAGGGAGGGTGATGGAGTATTTTAAACAGACTAGTCTCAGTGTTGTTATCCCCACAGAGGGAGGGTGATGGAGTATTTTAAACAGACTAGTCTCAGTGTTGTTATCCTCACAGAGGGAGGGTGATGGAGTATTTTAAAAAGACTAGTCTCAGTGTTGTTTTTATCCTCACAGAGGGAGGGTGATGGAGTATTTTAAACAGACTAGTCTCAGTGTTGTTTATCCTCACAGAGGGAGGGTGATGGAGTATTTTAAACAGACTAGTCTCAGTGTTGTTATCCTCACAGAGGAGGGTGATGGAGTATTTTAAACAGACTAGTCTCAGTGTTGTTATCCTCACAGAGGGAGGGTGATGGAGTATTTTAAACAGACTAGTCTCAGTGTTGTTATCCTCACAGAGGGAGGGTGATGGAGTATTTTAAACAGACTAGTCTCAGTGTTGTTATCCTCACAGAGGGAGGGTGATGGAGTATTTTAAACAGACTAGTCTCAGTGTTGTTATCCCACAGAGGGAGGGTGATGGAGTATTTTAAACAGACTAGTCTCAGTGTTGTTATCCCACAGAGGGAGGGTGATGGAGTATTTTAAACAGACTAGTCTCAGTGTTGTTATCCTCACAGAGGGAGGGTGATGGAGTATTTTAAACAGACTAGTCTCAGTGTTGTTATCCTCACAGAGGGAGGGTGATGGAGTATTTTAAACAGACTAGTCTCAGTGTTGTTATCCCACAGAGGGAGGGTGATGGAGTATTTTAAACAGACTAGTCTCAGTGTTGTTATCCCCACAGAGAGGGAGGGTGATGGAGTATTTTAAACAGACTAGTCTCAGTGTTGTTATCCCCACAGAGGGAGGGTGATGGAGTATTTTTAAACAGACTAGTCTCAGTGTTGTTATCCCCACAGAGGGAGGGTGATGGAGTATTTTAAACAGACTAGTCTCAGTGTTGTTATCCCCCCAGAGGGAGGGTGATGGTATTTTAAACAGACTAGTCTCAGTGTTGTTATCCCCACAGAGGGAGGGTGATGGAGTATTTTAAACAGACTAGTCTCAGTGTTGTTATCCCACAGAGGGAGGGTGATGGAGTATTTTAAAAACAGACTAGTCTCAGTGTTGTTATCCTCACAGAGGGAGGGTGATGGAGTATTTTAAACAGACTAGTCTCAGTGTTGTTATCCTCACAGAGGGAGGGTGATGGAGTATTTTAAACAGACTAGTCTCAGTGTTTATCCTCGCAGAGGGAGGGTGATGGAGTATTTTAACAGACTAGTCTCAGTGTTGTTATCCCCACAGAGGGAGGGTGATGGAGTATTTTAAACAGACTAGTCTCAGTGTTGTTATCCCCACAGAGGGAGGGTGATGGAGTATTTTAAACAGACTAGTCTCAGTGTTGTTATCCCCACAGAGGGAGGGTGATGGAGTATTTTAAACAGACTAGTCTCAGTGTTGTTATCCCCACAGAGGGAGGGTGATGGAGTATTTTAAACAGACTAGTCTCAGTGTTGTTATCCTCACAGAGGGAGGGTGATGGAGTATTTTAAACAGACTAGTCTCAGTGTTGTTATCCTCACAGAGGGAGGGTGATGGAGTATTTTAAACAGACCAGTCTCAGTGTTGTTATCCCCACAGAGGGAGGGTGATGGAGTATTTTAAACAGACCAGTCTCAGTGTTGTTATCCCCACAGAGGGAGGGTGATGGAGTATTTTAAAAACAGACTATCTCAGTGTTGTTATCCTCACAGAGGGAGGGTGATGGAGTATTTTAAACAGACTAGTCTCAGTGTTGTTATCCTCACAGAGGGAGGGTGATGGAGTATTTTAAACAGACTAGTCTCAGTGTTGTTATCCTCACAGAGGGAGGGTGATGGAGTATTTTAAACAGACTAGTCTCAGTGTTGTTATCCTTGCAGAGGGAGGGTGATGGAGTATTTTAAACAGACTAGTCTCAGTGTTGTTATCCCCACAGAGGGAGGGTGCTGGAGTATTTTAAACAGACTAGTCTCAGTGTTGTTATCCTCACAGAGGGAGGGTATGGAGTATTTTAAACAGACTAGTCTCAGTGTTGTTATCCCCACAGAGGGAGGGTGATGGAGTATTTTAAACAGACTAGTCTCAGTGTTGTTATCCTCACAGAGGGAGGGTGATGGAGTATTTTAAACAGACTAGTCTCAGTGTTGTTATCCTCACAGAGGGAGGGTGATGGAGTATTTTAAACAGACTAGTCTCAGTGTTGTTATCCTCACAGAGGGAGGGTGATGGAGTATTTTAAACAGACTAGTCTCAGTGTTGTTATCCTCACAGAGGGAGGGTGATGGAGTATTTTAAACAGACTAGTCTCAGTGTTGTTATCCCCACAGAGGGAGGGTGATGGAGTATTTTAACAGACTAGTCTCAGTGTTGTTATCCTCACAGAGGGAGGGTGATGGAGTATTTTAAACAGACTAGTCTCAGTGTTGTTATCCTCACAGAGGGAGGGTGATGGAGTATTTTAAACAGACTAGTCTCAGTGTTGTTATCCCACAGAGGGAGGGTGATGGAGTATTTTAAACAGACTAGTCTCAGTTTGTTATCCCCACAGAGGGAGGGTGATGGAGTATTTTAAACAGACTAGTCTCAGTGTTGTTATCCCCACAGAGGGAGGGTGATGGAGTATTTTAAACAGACTAGTCTCAGTGTTGTTATCCTTGCAGAGGGAGGGTGATGGAGTATTTTAAACAGACTAGTCTCAGTGTTGTTATCCTTGCAGAGGGAGGGTGCTGGAGTATTTTAAACAGACTAGTCTCAGTGTTGTTATCCTTGCAGAGGGAGGGTGATGGAGTATTTTAAACAGACTAGTCTCAGTGTTGTTATCCTCACAGAGGGAGGGTGATGGAGTATTTTAAACAGACTAGTCTCAGTGTTGTTATCCTTGCAGAGGGAGGGTGATGGAGTATTTTAAACAGACTAGTCTCAGTGTTGTTATCCTTGCAGAGGGAGGGTGATGGAGTATTTTAAACAGACTAGTCTCAGTGTTGTTATCCTCACAGAGGGAGGGTGATGGAGTATTTTAACAGACTAGTCTCAGTGTTGTTATCCTCACAGAGGGAGGGTGATGGAGTATTTTAAACAGACTAGTCTCAGTGTTGTTATCCCCACAGAGGGAGGTGCTGGAGTATTTTAAACAGACTAGTCTCAGTGTTGTTATCCTCACAGAGGGAGGGTGATGGAGTATTTTAAACAGACTAGTCTCAGTGTTGTTATCCTCACAGAGGGAGGGTGATGGAGTATTTTAACAGACTCAGTCTCAGTGTTGTTTATCCCTCACAGAGGGAGGGTGATGCAGTACTTTTAAACAGACTAGTCTCAGTGTTGTTATCCTCACAGAGGGAGGGTGATGAGTATTTTAAACAGACCAGTCTCAGTGTTGTTATCCCCACAGAGGGAGGGTGCTGGAGTATTTTAAACAGACTAGTCTCAGTGTTGTTATCCTCACAGAGGGAGGGGTGATGGAGTATTTTAAACAGACCAGTCTCAGTGTTGTATCCTCAACAGAGGAGGGTGATGGAGTATTTAAACAGACTAGTCTCAGTGTTGTTATCCTCACAGAGGGAGGGGTGATGAGTATTTTAAACAGACTAGTCTCAGTGTTGTTATCCCCACAGAGGGAGGGTGATGGAGTATTTTAAAACAGACTAGTCTCAGTGTTGTTATCCTCACAGAGGGAGGGTGATGGAGTATTTTAAACAGACCAGTCTCAGTGTTTGTTATCCTCACAGAGGGAGGGTGATGGAGTATTTTAAACAGACTAGTCTCAGTGTGTTATCCTCACAGAGGGAGGGTGATGGAGTATTTTAACAGACCAGTCTCAGTGTTATTATCCTTGCAGAAGGGAGGGTGATGGAGTATTTTAAACAGACTAGTCTCATGTTGTTATCCTCACAGAGGGAGGGTGATGGAGTATTTTAACAGACTAGTCTCAGTGTTGTTATCCCCACAGAGGGAGGGTGATGGAGTATTTTAAACAGACTAGTCTCAGTGTTGTTATCCTCACAGAGGGAGGGTGATGGAGTATTTTAAACAGACTAGTCTCAGTGTTGTTATCCTCACAGAGGGAGGGTGATGGGAGTATTTTAAACAGACTAGTCTCAGTGTTGTTATCCCCACAGAGGGAGGGGATGGAGTATTTTAAACAGACTAGTCTCAGTGTTGTTATCCTCACAGAGGGAGGGGTGATGGAGTATTTTTAAACAGACTAGTCTCAGTGTTGTTATCCCCACAGAGGGAGGGTGATGGAGTATTTAAACAGACTAGTCTCAGTGTTGTTATCCTTGCAGAGGGAGGGTGATGGAGTATTTAAACAGCTAGTTCTCAGTGTTGTTTATCCTCACAGAGGGAGGGGTGAGAGTATTTTAAACAGACTATCTCAGTGTTGTTATCCTCACAGAGGGAGGGTGATGGAGTATTTTAAACAGACTAGTCTCAGTGTTGGTATCCCCACAGAGGGAGGGTGATGGAGTATTTTTAAACAGAGGTGACAATAATGTTGACCCTTTTATCTTCTTTGCGATTTTTATTTATTTAGATGTTTTAATTTTTTCAAAGTATTTTGGCAAAAATTTGGATGTGACTTTATATACCTCTGTGTAAAGGTAGGCTAAGAGTGATGGTATGGCTCAGACCATGTGGGGGTAAAGTACAGTAATTGTGTCGGTGACTAACCTACCTTCTGTATCTAGTACCAGATCAACAAGTTTGAAAGCCTAAATGGTAATTCACTGAGTTCACATGTTAAAAATACATATTTTAATCAAAGTATATTTCTTTAAGTAATTTTTTCAATGTTAAAAAACATACAACCACATTTTGTCATTAATTTTACAAATACTTCCTGGAGAGATACCCTCCAGTAAGTTTTAACGCCAACCATGGTTCTTGGAGACCTACCCTCCAGTAGGTTTTAACTCTAACCCTATTCCTGGGGAGATACCCCTTTACGTTTGAACTCCAAACCTGTTCCTGGAGAGATACCCCGTTAGTTTAACTCCAACCCTATTCCTGGAGAATACACCCTTTAGGTTTTAACTCCAACCCTGTTCCTGGAGAGATACCTCTTTAGGTTTAACTCCAACCCTGTTTCCTGGAGAGATACCCCTTTAGGTTTTAACTCCAACCTTGTTCCTGGAGAGCAACCAGGTCTCCGCCTGCACCTCAGTTTTAATTGACCTGATTCATTTTTTCATCAGCTAATTATGTAGTCAGGTGCTCTACATTATTAGGATTGGAGCTAAAACCTACAGGACAGTAGCTCTCCAGGAACAGGGTTGGAGTGAGAACCTACAGGACGGTAGCTCTCCAGGAACAGGGTTGGAGTGAGAACCTACAGGACAGTAGCTCTTCAGGAACAGGGTTGGAGTGAGAACCTACAGACAGTAAGCTCTCCAGGAACAGGGTTGGAGTGAGAACCTACAGGACAGTAGCTCTCCAGGAAACAGGGTTGGGGTGAGAACCTACAGGACAGGTAGCTCTCCAGGGAACAGGGTTGGAGTGAGAAACCTACAGGACGGTAGCTCTCCAGGAACAGGGTTGGAGTGAGAAACCTACAGGACAGTAGCTCTCCGGGGACAGGTTGGAGTGTGAACCTACAGGACGGTACTTCTACAGGATTAGGGTTGGAGAGCTCTGCTCCACAGCAGGGGTAGTCAATTCTTACCCTTACGAGGTCTGGAATCTGCTGGTTTTCTTTTCTACCTGATAATTAATTGCACCCACCTGGTGTGCCAGGTCTAATCAGTCCCTAATTAGAAGGGAACAATGAAAAATTGCAGTGGAACTGGCTCGACATCCAGAGTTGAGTTTGAAGGCTCTTCAGAAAATGATTGGGCAACCCTGGCATAGATGCTGCTATAAAACTGAAACTTTACTGAGGTTTAAATGCGTGCGTGCATGCTTGTGTGCGTGTCTGATTGCGTACATGTGTTTGTGTGTGTCGGGGCCGATTCCAGGCATAAGCAACATAAGCAGTAGATCTGTCTTATGCTCTTTACTTTCGGTTTTGGACACCAGATTGAAACAGATGAAAATAGATCTCACAGTGGATTAGATGGTACAATACCATTTCATAGAAGTAATATGGATAAATTGTTTAGAGGGAAAAGGACAAAGCTGAAAACAATACAGTATTGTGACTGATCCAAAAGGTTGCCAATAATATATTGCCAAAAATGAATTACAGCTGAAAGACAGAAGATAATACCATGTACCATGCAAATGCATGTGCTCAGTTAATTACACAATCTTAGGGAAAATGTTAATGTGCAAACACATTTAAACAAGATGTGGATTTGACCTATGTAGCTATTTCTGTAATTTCTCACAGATCCAATGCAGCATGTGGCTGCATGGTGCATCGTTCCAGTTGGCCAAAACGTTGTCCCGATGGTTGACCTCGACACAATCCTTGTTGTTGGTACCACCATGGTCCGGTTTACACTCTTCCAGTACCTAGAAACAACACACACAAGCTGTGTTCGACTACTCATACTAACAGCACCATTATTGGTCATAGTATGGATAGAGTTAGTATGCCAAAAGTTCCCGGAAGTCGTACTAAATTCGCCAAAATACGTAGAATACAATCTGTTTCTCTACTTTTAGGGCCCATAATGCAATTCTTTAGAAAATGGTCGTGGCTTCACAACGTTTCAGATAAGAAAAAAATGGCAGAAAATATTTAGCCAATGTCCGAAGAGAGTAGATACTAATTCATTACTTTAACTAATTATGAAAAATGTTAAGAAAATGTTGAGCAATGTATTAAAGTAATGACTTTTCAAATAAGTTACGTTACACGTTATGTTGGCTGACAATTTATTTGCTACGCTATCCTTACATATGGCATAGCAATACAGCATATGTACCGGTATGTTAGCTATCTAAATAACGTTAGTTTGCCACTAGTACATCGAACTTACCAGTCAGTATAATCACTATCTGACTACCCAACGTTTATTGACTTGATTATTCACATCATTCTTAAATAAGTGGTATAATCGTTTTGCGTTTCAATGGACCTTGTTAATTCTAATTTATCTACTCTGATTTTAGAGCACTCTCGCGCAGAATAACTGATGAATTTATGTAAAAACGCTCAACACCCTTTGAATATGGCCGGTTGTCAGTAAACGTTGGCAAAAAGCGTAATTAAATTGTTACGATCAGTCACCAACACTCTGGATAACATGAAAACAGCCTAACCAGTTCTGCTAGGGCGAGTAAAACGGTCAAAGTGAGGTGTTTCTCATAGCTAGCCAATGTTAGCCAGTTAGCTTGGGTGCTTGACTGCCGTTGAACGCTCGGATCAACCCTAGTCCTTTGCCAGAGCAACCAGTGTGCGCTTTGAACTCTCCGAGAGCGAAACGTTCTGGATTTACGAAATGCCCAGAGCACACGTTGCCATTCCAAATGTAATTTACGAACACACCAAAAATCGTAAAAAGTTTAGCTACTCATTAGTTATGCTAATAAGCTAGCAAGAGGTTGCATAGCAACAGCCTCAACTTCCGATAAACAGACGACGCTCTGTCTAGTACGCTCAACTGAAACGATACTGTTCGTTTACAGTATACTACAATTAACTACTAGTATATAGTATATACTCATTAAGTATGTAGTATACAGTATGTTAGTATGGGTATTCGAACACAGTTACAGTGTCCGCTATATTGGTTTTCAAATATTCAGATCTGAGTTGCGTTCCAATAATCTCTCCTTTCTCCTGAAGTGTGAGCTCTTCCACAACTTCCTACAAATCTAAAATAATTGGGTTGGTGTAGGGATGCGCACTAGAGGGAACTTCCATGTTCCAGGTATACAGGTGTTTCAGCATAGCTCAGGGCTTTCTGTGGTGGAGGGGCAGCCAGCGGAATATACCGGGTGTAGGGGTTGGTAGAGTTCTTTAATTGTGCCGTGATTGGCTCAGTGTTCTGTCACTCATGGGGACACTACCTCACAGCAGAATCTACAGAGAAAGCTTGGCAGTTCAAGCCCCCTTGGATGCTGCCTTAGATTACATTAAAGTGCCCATCCAAGATAGCTCAAGGTCATTGGCCACAGATAAATGACAAATCACGTTATATCTACCGTAGCTTTGATTGGACATCATACTTTAAAAATCTTAGCTAGCAAGCTGGACAAGCAGTCATCATCATGAATCACGTCGACAATCTACTGGCAAATCCTTTTAAATCCTTGTCATACGAAGAGAATTATAGATAAAACGTATCGGTGATCATCGGCCATTGGACATAAACATTCCACAGCAAATCAGAAATCGCAAATTCAACAAGGAGTGGTTTGTAAGGAAACAATGGCTAACTGCAAGCGTTGGCAAAGCAATCCCTATTTGTGACCGCTGCCTGCTATTCGGTGGAGAGGGTGTGAAAAATGTCTTATATGGTGCTGCATAAATGATGTAATATGCCAGGGAGATGTGTAGAATGAAGCTAGAAAGTAATACTACGTGGGTGTTCTGTAGTAAGCTGTTAGTAGTCCATGTGTCTCATCCTAATACTTTGGTCCCTTTCCCCCTCATAATTAGCCTACTGTTCTGACTTGGTGATGCACATGTAGCCTATAGCTTGTTTTAGAAGAAATTTAATAATTGAATATTGTAAGAGTTTTCATTGTCTGCTTGAATGCTTATTTGTTATATGCCCCGGTTCTGACTTGGTGTACAGGGAGAATACTGTAATAATGTCCATGCCAGCATTGCTGGCATTCATCCCAAATAATTGTTGAGTTTCCCCACCAAGATTTACATGCTAAAATCACCACTGAGAACAGGACACATAAGTGAAATTGTCAGACACTGTCAGATACTGTGGTAGAAACATCATCCTAAATGCTATCCAGATGTTAGAGCCGTATTATAAAAGTAGTAATTTCTCTTACGATGTGGTCAGTGGTGTGCCGTCCACCCATTTCCAGGTCCCCTCATTAACGGTGTCAGTCAGACCAATCCAGACCAGGAGATCTGCATCACCATGCAGCTGGTACAACAACTTCTGTTAGGATTGAATAAAGTTATTCTAAACATCATGACACACACACACTCTCTCTCACAATCTCTATCAATCACTCTCTCTCTCACAACCCCCCCCCCCCCCCTCTCTCTCTCCCTCTCTCACAATCTCACAATCTCTCTCTCACAATCTCACAATCTCTCTCTCACAATCTCTCTCTCTCTCACAATCTCACAATCTCTCTCACAATCTCTCTCTCACAATCTCTCTCACAATCTCTCTCACAATCTCTCTCTCACAATCTCTCTCTCTCACAATCTCTCACAATCTCTCTCTCTCTCACAATCTCTCTCTCACAATCTCTCTCTCTCTCACAATCTCTCACAATCTCTCTCTCTCACAATCTCTCACAATCTCTCACAATCTCTCTCTCTCTCACAATCTCTCTCTCTCTCACAATCTCTCACAATCTCTCTCTCTCTCTCACAATCTCACAATCTCTCTCTCATAATCTCTCTCACAATCTCTCTCTCACAATCTCTCTCTCTCTCTCTCTCTCTCACAATCTCTCTCTCTCTCTCTCACAATCTCTCTCTCTCTCTCTCTTCACAATCTCTCTCAATCTCTCTCTGTTTCTGTAAACCAGAAACCTTACAATATATACATTTAACCAATACTTTAAACCATTTAATATAATACATAGGGAAGTTGTGCAGGACTATGGTAGATGAGGAATCAATCTATCTTTTAGACTGTTACAGTATTTATCTGGTCAATATGTTAGTGTATTATGTCTGTTTGTAACAACGTGTTATATGTGAAAATGTGATCGTAATATAAATGGTAATTTCATGTTTAAGGACTCTTGGAAGATTAGTCCAAATGAAGACTAAAAGAGATCCACATCAAATCTCTCCCCCCCTCCCCTCTCTCACCTGTTCCTGTCTGCTGTTTATGATCACCAGGTCTGCTCCTCTCGCCAGACAATCCAGTTTGCACTCCTCCCAGGTTTTCCTCTCAGTAGACAGGAAGTAACAGCTGGATCCCAACATCCTCCATCGTTTAGGACACTTTAACACAGTCCTCATCGTTTGGACTGCCATGCCACTCCCTTCCACCACTCTTCCAGTACCTAGAGACAACACAGGCAGTGTCCGCAATATTGTTTTTCAAATATTCAGATCTGGGTTGCGTTCCAAAAATCTCTTCTTTCTCTTGAAGTGTGCGCTCGTTCCCTACATCATACAATCTAAAAGCAGTGTTGTAGACATGGGTGCTAGAGAGAATTCCCATATACCAGTGTTGGATTCAACATTTTGAACATCGAGATCTTAAAGACATGATAGATCAGACACATAGTATAATAAAAGAGACTGGGTCTCTGTAGAAAGACAGATAGCTGTGGAATGTGTTGGATGGAGAAGAGGAGAGCAACATGTTGATACGGGGGAGACAGATGGACATCTGTGGATTAGATGAAGGAGGAGTTGAGGTCAGGAGGCGAGGACAGATTCTCATAACGGAGTAATAAAGGTTTGGTATCCTGTTACCCTCTTTACTCTCTTCCTGTTGGACCATAAAATGTAAGGATTGGAGAGAGGGAGTGTCTTAAGTGAGATATAAATATCTGGATGGAACAAATGTTGGTTTGTCTGAATACAGCTGTACAGAACCTTTGGGAAGAATTAAACTTGGTTGAAGCTTCTCTAGTATCCGTGGGTTATTTAGCCTGAAAAATAAGAACCTTACACCAGTCATTATTTTAAATCCATGAAGGGAAGTGAACAAGTGCACACATCTGGAGAAAGGAGAGATTATTGGGACAGATTTCCTTCAAGTCAGGTTTTCCAGATTTTCTGATAAATGTTTAGCTCTGTCAGAGAAATACTGTACAGTATACTGTATGTAACAAGTCTTAAACAACACATTCTAACATTGTCATTAACTATTTGTAAATCCATAACGAGGGTGCACACAGGGGTTAAATTCCAATGCTAAACCCTTCTCCTGAAGTGTACACTTCCACATCGATTTAAATGAATATGCTTGCACCAATGCATTTAAATTCATGACTGAACAAGTATACACTTCAGGAGAAGGAAGGGTAGAGAATGGGACGCAGCCCTAGTGACTGACTTGACAACTTACCACAGATAGAGAGCACCACCTTCTCATTGGTCAGAAGACTGACCCTTTTTCTCAACCTGTCCCGTTCTGTAGTCAGGGCAGTGTAACGCTCCAGTAACTGTTTTTTGTCCATTTTCTCTTTGTCTCTCTCCCTCTCTAGCTGGTTTCTGTTCATCCGGCACTGGTCTCTCTCTGTACACAGATCCATGATAGTACTGGTATCTGGCTGGTCTCCAACCTGCGCCAAGCCAGTGGTGTTGTAACAGCCGTTTAACTGCTCTCTCTCTCTGTTGGAGTGGACTGAAAGACAGGGAATTGGGTCCCAAATGACAACCTATTCCTTCCTTAGTGCCCTATGTGCCCTGGTCAAAGAACATAGGACGCCATTTGGGACATAATGGTTGTGGTGTTGTCATTCTTTTAGTTTGTGTTTCAACAATACTGTCAAACTACGGGTCCCATAAGCTATGTAATGTCTGTAAGTCTGAATTGTGATCCTTGTTTTTTGAGAACAGAAAGATGGTGTGACAATGACATTCATATCTGTCCTATCGGCCCTGTTCAAATGTAGTGCATTATAAAAGAGGATAGCCTGACTCACAGAAATCCAGTCTCAGGAAGATGTTGAGAGTGACTTGTAGAACACACAGCACTCCAAAACACACAGCAGCCAGCCTGTAGAGTCTTAGTCTTCCATCTGCAGAGGAACACACACACGGCAACAGACACACACGCACACACACACACAAACACCATCGTCATTAATGATTCAGATTTAAACAGAACACACATCATCCCACAGATCCCTTACTAATTCTGAGAACCAAACATTTCCAACGTGTCATTGGTTTTTCAGCAGAAGTTTGCTCAAGAGTGTCTCACATCAGACAAACAGGAAGCTACTGTATGAAGAAATGACTAAAGTTACACAATATAGACGTAGCATGATTTAAAGGGTCAATCTGTGATTTTTATATCCATTTTTTAAACATTAATTTAAATGAATGATATTTACCAAATTGATTCTTGAAAAATGTAACACAGAAATACCTCATGATCTTAGTTGAACTGTCTAACCCCATCAGAACCCAAATATATACTTGTTTTACCATGGAATTATAAACTATGTAAATGTAAACTAACACTGTGTAGCCTCAAATGGTTCAAACTATCATTTTTTATCATGAATGGTCACTCCTTGCAGACATACTGTAGCTCTCTCTATGAATTTGAGAGTGATTACATTTCTCCAGCTTTTCAGGCTGGAGAAATAATATCATCAATCTTATTTAATAGTTCCAAATAGTTCTAAAAACTGAAGTAAAAAATACATTGAATTAATACATTTTGGTGTACGTGACCCCAGCAGGTTTTGAACACCCTGCTCCATTCTAACTGAGCCACCCAGAAGACAGAACAATACAAATGTACAAGTGTTTTTCTAGTGTGTGGTATTAGTGTGTGAATGCGTTCAGTTTGTACGTGCAGACCTGCCTGCGTGCCTCAGCTACTGTGTGAGACACTAAGATACTTAGTTCTTACCTGAGAGATGGGTCTCAGTCTTCACGCTCCTCGATAATCTGTTCCGGTTTTCTTCAGTAACTTCATTCAATTCAATCACCTGTTTGTTGACGTAGTTTGCCATCTTAACTAACCGTACCGAATATCAATGATTACCCCAATCAATGAATGAATCAACTAATTCAGTCTGTCTGACCTCTTATTGTAATATGTATGATTCTAAGTTACTTTTACTTACTGTATTAACTTACTGTATGATTACCTTTCTAACTGACTCAGTAGTTGGTCTAATGTGTCTAAATCCTGTACTTCTCTGTTCTCTGTCTGTGGCCCACAGCTGGTGACAGGATGTGTCAAGTCTCTATCCACCAATAGAAGGCTGTAGGTGTTATAATGTGTCAAGTCTCTATCCACCAATAAGAAGGAGACTATTGCGATGTGAAACAAATGGCACCATATTCTCTTTTTCTGCACTACATAGGGAATAGGATGCCATTTGGGATTCAGCCTTGTGGACCAGACAGTTGTGTGTAACTTCCCTCTCATTCCTTGTTCATTCTGTTCTGTGCTTTATTTCTTCCTCTCATTCATGTTTTTTTGGCCTAATAATATACGTGATTTGTCAACCCAAACACAAGTTATTATTGGTCGACAGTAGGTCTAGATATGAATAAATTAACTAATATGATGCTGTTTACTATGTTTATGGATTTGGGTCAAAAACAAGACGTCTAAATACATTTTCAATAGAAGAATTAAACAAATTAAACTTTTTACAATGAAACATTTTCAGAATCTCTCCTATTTGTCATCACGTGTGTTCTGAGCCCTCTCCTGTATTCCCTGTTCACCCACGACTGCATGGCCATGCATGCCTCCAACTCAATCATCAAGTTTGCGGATGGCACTACAGTGGTAGGCTTGATTACCAACAACGACGAGACGGCCTACAGGGAGGAGGTGAGGGCCCTCGGAGTGTGGTGTCAGGAAAATAACCTCACGCTCAACGTCAACAAAACAAAGGAGATGATTGTGGACTTCAGGAAACAGCAGAGGGAGCACCCCCCTATCCACATCGATGGGACAGTAGTGGAGAGGGTAGTAAGTTTTAAGTTCCTCTGCGTACACATCACGGACAAACTGAATTGGTCCACCCACACAGACAGCGTCGTGAAGAAGGCGCAGCAGCACCTCTTCAAGCTCAGGAGGCTGAAGAAATTTGGCTTGTCACCAAAAGCACTCACAAACTTCTACAGATGCCACAATCGAGAGCATCCTGTCGGGCTGTATCACCACCTGGTAGGCAACTGCTCCGCCCATAACCGTAAGGCTCTCCAGAGGGGTAAGGAGTGTAAGGAGTTATTCAGTTATTCAGAAGTGTGTGACATCAGTGTAAGGAGTTATTCAGAAGTGTAAGGAGTTATTCAGAAGTGTGTGACGTTAGTGTGAAGAGTTATTCAGAAGTGTGTGGGGTAAATCTATGTCAGCATCTTTCTCCAAATTTTAGTGTGTGTGTGTGTGTGCTCTCAGTACTGTTCCGCCTTCTGTGTGTGTGTGTGTGTGTGTGTGTGCTCTCAGTACTGTTCTGCCATCTGTGTGTGTGTGTGTGTGTGTGTGTGTGTGTGTGTGTGGTGTGTGTGTGTGTGTGTGTGTGTGTGTGTGTGTGTGTGTGTGTGTGTGTGTGTGTGTGTGTGTGTGCTCTCAGTACTGTTCTGCCATCTGTGTGTGTGTCCAACTGCAGGTCACAACTGTTTTATGAAAACATTTCTTTTTAACTAAGCATAAGCTGATGGCGATGTTGCTAATAAATATAATGAAGAAGCATTTTCCAGAGTACAGTATGACTACACACTCTCCTCTAAATCTAAACACAACTATTATTTGTATTTTTTTTCCTCCTTTCCTCATTCTCCTAAAATTATTATTTTTCCTCGATGTCTCTCTCTGAAACTAAGGCTCTATCTCAATTTGTCTTTTCTAGATTCCTCTCCTCCTATCTCCTCTCTTCCTATCTCCTCTGCTATATCTTCTACTCCTTCTCCAGCTGATCTATCTCTTTAATTGGTTGTTGTAATAGGTCTGTAGCATGTCTCTCCCTTTAGTCAGGGTGTTGTAATTATTCTATTTTTTTACCCCGTTTTTCTCCCCAATTTCGTGGTATCCAATTGTTTAGTAGCTACTATCTTGTCTCATCGCTACAACTCCCGTACGGACTCCGGAGAGACGAAGGTTGAAAGTCATGCGTCCTTCGATACACAACCCAACCAAGCCGCACTGCTTCTTAACACAGCGGCGCATCCAACCCGGAAGCCAGCCGCACCAATGTGTCTGGAGGAAACACTGTGCACCTGGCAAACTTGGTTAGCGGGCACTGCGCCCGGCCCGCCACAGGAGTCGCTGGTGCGCGATGAGACAAGGATATCCCTACCGGCCAACCCCTCCCTAACCCGGACAACGCTAGGCCAATTGTGAGTCGCCCCCACAGACCTCCCGGTCGCGCCCGGTTTACAACAGAGCCTGGGTGCGAACCCAGAGTCATTGGTGGCACAGCTGGCGCTGCAGTACAGCGCCCTTAACCACTGCGCCACCCGGGAGGCCCAGGGTGTTGTAATTGTTGTGTAAAAGGTCTCTCTCTTTAGTCAGGTTGTTGTAATTGGTCTGTAGCTGGTTTTCTATCCTCAGTCAGGTTGTTGTAATTGGTCTGTAGCTGGTCTCTCTCTTTAATCAGGTTTTTGGAACTGGTCTGTAGTTGGTCATGCTCCTCAGTCAGGTTGTTGTTACTGGTCTGTAACTGATCTCTCTCTTTAGTCAGGTTGCTGTAATTGGTCTGTAGCTGTTCTCTCTCTTCAGTCATGTTGTTGTAATTGGTCTGCAGCTGGCCTCTCCTCAGTCAGGTTTTGTAATTGGTCTGTAGCTGGTCACCTTCTGCTACTTCTTTTCACCTTTTTTCTGATTCCTGAGAAACTTCCTGGTGTACTTGGGGAAGTGACTCCTCATGGTAATATCTACTGTATGATTACATTTCTAACTGACTCCTAATGGTAATATCTACTGTATGATTACCTTTCTAACTGACTCCTAATGGTAATATCTACTGTATGATTACTAGTAGTTGAGTAGTTACTCTGATGTGTGTCTCCACTGGTACCTCTCTGATGTCTGTCTGTCTGCAGTGCACTTCAGTTGATAGAATGTCTTAAGTATCCAATCACCTTCAAGCAGGACGTCATATTTTGCAAGTCCTGCTGGTGTCGTTGTCCATAAGAAAGACACGTTATGGCTTGCACTCCGTGACTGGCCATCGATGGCCATATATGGGCCTTTTGTCCTATCTATGCTGTGTGTGTGTGACATCAGTGTGAGAAAATATTCAGAAGTGTGTGTAAGAAATCTGTCTGCATCTTTATCAGAGGTTTAAAAGGGGCACTTCATAGTGTGCGTTCGTGCATGTGTGTATGTCTGCCTGCACACAGTGTGTGTCCTCTAAGTCCTGTTCTGTCATCTGTGTCCAACTGCAGGTCACACTTAAACGATCCAATCACATTCAATCAGGAAGCTGGTAGACGTCAGGGGACATTGTTCATTTATTTATTAATCTGTGCCTTTGTTCTTCTCATTATAAAAAGGATTGATGATAATAATCGATCATGAAAAAAATAGAGAAAAATGATTAATGAACTTAGCGGAAGCATGGCAAATCACATGACATGTTGCTAATAAAAACAATGAATACAAGCATTTTAGAGTGTGGTGTGTCTACACACTCATCTAAATCTTAACATAAAATCCTCTCCTCCTCACCAGTATTAGAGGAGAAGGTCCCTCCCCGAGGAATGTATTCTCCAATGTGTTTTGAGAAGGAGGGGAGGAGAGAGGATGCGAGGAGTAATCGAGGAAGGATGAATTGAGGAAAAGCCAGTAGGCCAGTCTGTAATACCACTTTTTCAACTCTATGGTGAGTCCATCTCTCACGTTAACCACTAGGTGGAATCATCACGTAACCTTTCAACAGTGTAAACAACCATCAACATGAGAAAGGTAGCGGTAGAGAGAGAGAATTGTGTACAGCCTACATGCAATGCTACATAATGAACTGTACATTTAAACATTGACAGCAGCTATTGGGTGATATATACCTCATTTGTTTTGTATGTGTTCATGCTTGTGTGTGTGTGTGTGTGTGTGTGTGTGTGTGTGCCTTTCTTTCCAAAGTCTAGTTCAGAGTGCCATTCTAACAAAATATAGAATCCGTCTTCAGAGTTCCTTAAACAGCAGTACCTACAAGAGGCCTTTTTCACAGATCCAGAACTGTGGATTTGAACACTGATAGTCCCACCCTTTTCTGTATCCTGATGACCAGTAACGTACAACCACACAGTTCTCCACTCCACCACCATAAGGGCCTCCACTCCTCCAATAGCTGCAGTAGAAACAACAGAGTTACATTGATCACTCTCTCAGAACCCAGAGTATGAACAGCACAGAGTTAGACTGGACTCTCTCTCAGAACCTAGAGTATGAACACAGAGAATCAGTCCAACTCCTTAAACTGTGGTCAGTGTTATCAGAGAGCAGTAGTCTGTATCACATCCGGCCGAGATTGGGAGTCCCTAGGGCGGCGCATAATTGGCCCAGCGTCATCCTGGTTTGGCCGGGGTAGGTCATCATTGTAGATAAGAATTTGTTCTTAACTGACTTGCCTGGTAAGTGTTATTATAGAGTAGTAGTCTCTTACCTTGGGGTGGTCAGTGTTATTATAGAGCAGTAGTCTCTTACCTTGGGGTGGTCAGTGTTATTATAGAGCAGTAGTCTCTTACCTTGGGGTGGTCAGTGTTATTATAGAGCAGTAGTCTCTTACCTTGGGGTGGTCAGTGTTATTATAGAGCAGTAGTCTCTTACCTTGGGGTGGTCAGTGTTATTATATAGCAGTAGTCTCTTACCTTGGGGTGGTCAGTGTTATTATATAGCAGGTAGTCTCTTACCTTGGGGTGGTCAGTGTTATTATATAGCAGTAGTCTCTTACCTTGCGGGTGGTCAGTGTTATTATAGATCAGTAGTCTCTTACCTTGGGGTGGTCAGTGTATTATAGATCAGTAGTCTCTTACCTTGGGGTGGTCAGTGTTATTATAGAGCAGTAGTCTCTTACCTTGGGGTGGTCAGTGTTATTATAGAGGCAGTAGTCTCTTACCTTGGGGTGGTCAGTGTTATTATAGAGCAGTAGTCTCTTACCTTGGGGTGGTCAGTGTTATTATAGAGCAGTAGTCTCTTACCTTGGGGTGGTCAGTGTTATTATAGAGCAGTAGTCTCTTACCTTGTGGTGGTCAGTGTTATTATATAGCAGTAGTCTCTTACCTTGGAGTGGTCAGTGTTATTATATATCAGTAGTCTCTTACCTTGGGGTGGTCAGTGTTATTAGAGCTGTAGTCTCTTACCTTGGGGTGGTCAGTGTTATTATAGAGTTGTAGTCTCTTACCTTGGGGTGGTCATTGTTATTAGAGCATTAGACTCTTACCTTGCCGTGGTCAGTGGTGTGCCATGCATCCATTTCCGTGTCCTCCCAGTAACGGAGTCAGTCAGACCAATCCAGACAATCTTGTTGAGGCCACAGAGAAACTTCTGTTGTTGATAAAGATACTGATATTGTCAACTACTATAGACTGCTTGTGTTAAGTACTGGAAGATACATTACTGACCAGTTACATTGATTCTCACTCACTCACTCACTCACTCACTCACTCACTCACTCACTCACTCACTCACTCACTCACTCACTCACTCACTCACTCAACTCACTCACTCACTCACTCACCACTCACTCACTCACTCACTCACTCCACTCACTCACTCACTCAACTCACTCACTCACTCACACTCACTCACTCACTCACTCCTCACTCACTCACTCACTCACTTGTCCTCCTTGCTGTTTATGATCATCAGGTCTGCTCCTCTGTTCAGACAGTCCAGTCTGCTCTGTTCCCAGGTTTTCTGCTGAGTCGACAGGAAGAGTAACAGCTGGATCCCAACAGCATCCAAACCCTCGGACAACAATTGCAGATTTTCGGACAAATATTTCGCTCTGTTGAAGAAATGTACATAATATGTGAAATATATAACACGTGTTATTGTACTGAATATTTTCATTCACATTGTCATTTAACTATTGGTGAATCCATGATTGTGTGCACAGCACACACGTGTTGTTCCACCCTGGTCTCAGCAACAAATGTAACATGTAAATGTTAGTATGATATGTAAAATCTCACATAGTATGTATTAATTTGTAGATGTCCATCGTCAATTTTGTATGATATGTTATGAATTTCACTTTGTTGTGGCTAATGTTAGCTATGTGGGTCAGTTGCTAACATTATCTAGGCTGGGTTTTAGGGATTAAGTTTAGTGTTAGGGGTTACATTAAGGTTATGGGAATGGTTAGCTCACATGTTAAGTTTATAGTTACAAAGTAGATAATAAGTAGTAAGTAGTTGCAAAGTTGCTAACAAGTTAAAAATACTGATGTCGTCCATGATGTGATTCGAACACACAATCTTTGAGTTGATAGACAGTTCCATCATATGGCCACCCATCTTCCCTTGTCACGTTCTGACCTTTATTTCCTTTGTTTAGTCATTATTTAGTATGGTCAGGGCATGAGTTGGGGTGGGCAGTCTGTTTGTTTTTGCTATGATTTCGGGATTTCTATGTTTCGGCCTAGTATGGTTCTCAATCAGAGGCAGGTGTCATTAGTTGTCTCTGATTGAGAATCATACTTAGGTAGCCTGGGTTTCACTGTTTGTTTGTGGGTGTTTGTTTCCGTGTCTGTGTTTTTCACCACACGGTACTGTTTTGGTTTTCGTTCGTTTCATGTTTATTGTTCTTTGTATCAGTTGTGTTCATGTTGAGTATTTCTCATTGAAAGAACCATGGACACTTACCACGCCGCATATTGGTCCTCCGATCCTTCTCGCCTCTCCTCTTCAGAGGAAGAGGAGGAAAACCTTTACATCCCTTCTTTTTTTGCCTTAAGTAACCTTCTCTCTTTTGTAACTATACCAAACGTAACATATCACAGTAATTGGAGTGCCACAGATTTACTTTTACTATGTTACGTCTAGTATTTGAGGTCAGACTGTAAATTCACCCTTCCGGAGAATGAAGGGTAGAGAAGAGGGATGCAGCCCTAGTGTCTGACTTGACTACTTACCACTCACAGAGAGCCTCTTCTCCAGCGCCACCTTCTCATTGGTCAGAACACTGACCCTGTCTCTCAACATGTCCCTGTCTTTAGTCAGGGCATTATTACGCTCCTGTAACTGTATTTTGTCATCTGTTTTCTCTGACTGGTCTCTCTCACTCCGTAACTGGACTCTCTCACTCTGTAACTGGACTCTCTCACTCCGTAACTGGACTCTCTCACTCCGTAACTGGACTCTCTCACTCCGTAACTGGTCTCTCTCACTCCGTAACTGGTCTCTCTCACTCTGTAACTGGTCTCTCTCACTCTGTAACTGGTCTCTCTCCTTAAGTAACTGGTCTCTCTCCTTTAGTAACTGGTCTCTCTCACTCTGTAACTGGTCTCTCTCACTCTGTAACTGGTCTCTCTCCTTTAGTAACTGGTCTCTCTCCCTCAGTAACTGGCCTCTCATCCTCTCTAGCTGGTTCATGTTCTTCCGGCACTGGACTCTCTCCTTCTGCAGCTGGTCTCTTTCTGTACACAGGTCAATGACACGACTACTGGTATCTGACTGGTCTCTGTCTTGCGGCAGGCTGGTGGTGTTGTAACAGGTCTCTAACTGGTTTCTCTCGTCGTTAGAGCCGGCTGAAAAACAAAGACGTTCCTGCATGTGATGCATCCCAAATGACACCCTATTCCTTCTATAGTGCAGTACCGAGGACCAAAGCCCTATGTACCCTGGTCAAAAGGAGTGCCCTTTAAAGAGGATAGGGTGCTATTTGGACCACAGACCTGGTTGTGGTGTTTACATTGTTCACCATTTTCAGTGACGTACACAAGGCCAAGTGTACCAGTTACAGTAGATACTACTTTTTCCATGGACCATGTCAACATAATTGTTTTGTGTCAACAATATTGAAAACTACCGTTCCCACAAGTTATGTATCATCAAGTCTGAATTGTGATCCTTGCACTGTAAGTACAGAACTATGCTGTGATAATAAAATACATATCTGTCCTATGGGCCCTGGTCAAAAGTAATGCACTACACATGGAATAGTGTCCCAAATGGGAATAGTGTCCCAAATGAGATAGAGTCCCAAATGGCACCCTATACCCTATATAGTGCACTACGTTTGACCAGAGTGCTAATAGGGTGTCATTTGAGACACAGCCTCACTCACAGAAAGCCAGCCTCAGGGAGATGTTGAGAGTGACTTGTAGAACACACAGCACTCCTAAACACCCAGCAGCCAGCCTGTAGAGTCTTAGTCTTCCATCTGAAACACAGGCAGACACGCACACACACACACACACACACACACACACACACATACACACACGCCGACAGACACACACACACCATCATCACTAATGATTCAAATTAAAAGAGAACACACATCCCTAACTAAACATTTCCAATGTGTCATTGGTTTTCCCCCAATTTGAGGGTTGGCAGCAACAGTTTACTCAACCTTGCGGTCATCTCCAATCTGATAAACAGGAAGCAAATGTATGAAGAAATTACCAAAGTAACACAATATAGTCATAGCATGATTTAAAGGGTCAATTTGCGATTTCTGTATTTACAATATTTTACACATTTAAATTTATAATATTTACTGAATTGATTCCTTAAAAATGTAACTTAGAAATACCTCATGAGCTTAGTTTAATTGTCTAGCCCCATCAGAACCCAAATATAAACTTGTTTTACCATGGAATTATAAAACATGGAATTGTAAACAAACACTGCACAGCCTCAAATGGTTCAAACTATCATTTTGATCATGGATGGTCACTCCTTGCAGACACACTGGGGTGGCAGGTTAGCCTAGTGGTTAGAGCGTTGGACTAATAACTAAAAGGCTGCATGTTCAAATCCCTGAGCTGACAAGGTACAAATCTGTTGTTCTGTCCCTGAACAGGCAGTTCCTAAGCCATCATTGAAAATGTGTTCTAAACTTGCCTTGCCTAGGTAAATAAAGGTGAAATACTGTAGCTCTCTCTTTGATTTTGAGAGTGATTATATTTCTCCAGCTCCTCAGTCTGGGTTTCCAATGTGTTGTTGTTTAAAAAGGTTTTTTTCAATGAATCATATTTAAATAGTTCCTAATACTTTCAATAGCTGAAGAAAACAAATACATTGAATTGATACATTTTAGTGTACGTGACCCCAGCAGGTTTTGAACATCTTATTGTAATATTTATGATTCTTACTTACTTTTACTTACTGTATTAACTTACTGTATGATTACCTTTCTACCTGACTCCTAATGGTAATATCTACTGTATGATTACCTTTCTACCTGACTCCTAATGGTAATATCTACTGTATGATTACCTTTCTAACTGACTGAGCAGTAGTTGGTCTGATGTGTCTAAATCCTGTACTTTTCTGTTTTCTGGGAAATCACTCTGTCTGTGGCCCACAGCTGATGACAGGATGTTTCAAGGCTCTATCCACCAATAAGAAGGAGACTATTGGGATGTGAATCAAATGGCACCATATTCTCTTTATCTGCACTACATAGGGAGTAGGATGCCATTTGGGATTCAGTCTTGTGGACCAGACAGTTGTGTGTAACTTCCTCTTCATTCCTTGTTCATTCTGTTCTGTGCTTTATTTCTTCCTCTTTTTCATGTTTTTTTTACCCAATAATATAAGTTATTTGTCAACCCAAACACACGTTATTATTGGTAAACAGTAGGTCTAGTAAATTAATAAATGAACTAAGATGATGCTGTTTACTATGTTTATTGATTTGGGTCGAAAACAAGACATCTAAATACATTTTCCAATAGAAGAATTAAACAAAATAAACGTTTTACAATAACAAATATTCACACTCTCTCCTATTTATCATCATGTCATTATCAATCTATTACACACTGCTTCAGCATACCATAGTGATTCATTAGTCCTTTATCAACTAGATGTTACTCCATACCATAGTGATTCATTAGTCCTTTAACAACTAGATGTTACTCCATACCATAGTGATTCATTAGTCCTTTAACAACTAGATGTTACTACATACCATAGTGATTCATTAGTCCTTTATCAACTAGATGTTACTCCATACCATAGTGATTCATTAGTCCTTTAACAATTAGATGTTACTCCATACCATAGTGATTCATTAGTCCTTTAACAACTAGATGTTACTACATACCACAGTGATTCATTAGTCCTTTAACAACTAGATGTTACTACATACCACAGTGATTCATTAGTCCTTTAACAACTAGATGTTACTACATACCATAGTGATTCATTAGACCTTTATCAACTAGATGTTAGTCCATTCCATAGTGATTCATTAGTCCTTTAACAACTAGATATTACTCCATACCATAGTGATTCATTAGTCGTTTAACAACTAGATGTTACTACATACCATAGTGATTCATTAGTCCTTTATCAACTAGATGTTACTCCATACCATAGTGATTCATTAGTCCTTTAACAACTAGATGTTACTACATACCATAGTGATTCATTAGTCATTTAACAACTAGATGTTACTACATACCATAGTGATTCATTAGTCCTTTATCAACTAGATGTTACTCCATACCATAGTGATTCATTGGTCCTTTATCAACTAGATGTTACTACATACCATAGTGATTCATTAGTCGTTTAACAACTAGATGTTACTACATACCATAGTGATTCATTAGTCCTTTAACAACTAGATGTCCTTAATGTTAAATTACAACATACTGTATTACAGTAACTGGTCTGTAGCTGGTCTCTCTCCTCAGTCAGGTTGTAGTAACTGGCCAATAACTGGTGTGTGTGTGTGTGTTTGTGCGTGTGTGTTCGTGCGTGTGTGTGTATGTGTGTGTGTGTGTGTGTGTGTGTGTGTGTGTTTGTGCGTGTGTGTGTGTGTATGTGTGTGAAACTTACTCCTCAGCCTGAAGTGTCCTCACTTGCGCCAGCGAATAGCTAACTTTTCACGTGGCATTGACTGGTAAGACTCTTCAGGAGGGCTCAGTATAAATGTGCTCAGACATTTCCAACAACATACTGTGTTTCAGTCTAACAGCTCTAAGTTAAGACTACCCAGGTTCTTGTGACATCATTACCTCTGTCCTGTGTCTGTCCCTGTGCCTTAATGTAAGTGACATTGTTTTAACAGAAACTGTCAAATCAACTCATCACTTTTCACCACCTGACTTCCCACACTTTAGCTTCAAACGAAAACATTTTTGTTTCCCACCGTGCATATGATTTAAACATATGATTCAGGTAATATTTGAAGTAATATTTTAGTGGATAAAATAAATGTGACCCTCTGAGGTCACATCTAGATCATATAGTATTACTGAGGCTTTGACACCCCGACCTTCAAACTGAGGTCACGTCATGGCTTGTATTCTGTGGCCAGCCACCTATTTCATCACATACATCACCAATGGCCTGATGACATATAGGGGGGCCTTTTGTCTTTCTATACTGTCTGTGTGTGACGTCAATGGGAAGAGTTATTCAGAAGTGTGTGACATCAGTGTAAGGAGTTATTCAGAAGTGTGTGGGGGAAATCTACGTCGGCATCTTTCTCAGAATTTTCAAAGGGAAGTGTTTATATGTGTGTGTGTGTGTGTGTATGTGTGCTCTCAGTCCTGTTCTGCCTTCTGTGTGTGTGTGTGTGTGTGTGTGTGTGTGTGTGTGTGTGTATGCTCTCAGTCCTGTTCTGCCTTCTGTGTGTGTCCAACTGCAAGTCACACTGTTTTATGAAAACATTTCTTTTTAACTAAGCATAAGCTGATGGCGATGTTGCTAATAAATATAATGAAGAAGCATTTTACAGAGTACAGTATGACTACACACTCTCCTCTAAATCTAAACACAACTATTATTTGTCTTTTTCCCTCCCTTCCTCAATCTCTTAATGCTCTTCTACCTCCTCTATGTCTCTCTCTGACACTAAGGCTCTATCTCAATTAGTCTTTCCTAGATTCCTCTCCTCTTATCTCCTCTACTATCTCCTCTCCCCCTATCTCCTCTGCTATCTCTTCTACTCCTTCTCCAGCTGATCTCTCTCTTTAGTCAGGTTGTTGTAATTGTTCCGTAGCTAGTCTCTCTCCTTAGTCAGGTTGTTGTAATTGTTCTGTAGCTGGTCTCTCTCCTTAGTCAGGTTGTTGTAATTGGTCTGTAGCTGGTCACCTTCTTCTACTTCTTTTCACCTTTTTATGATTCCTGAGTAACTTCCTGGTCTACTGTTGGAAGTTTGTCATGGAAATTCAGTACTTAGAGACACTTAATTGAATAAGTGATTTATTCAAACAATTTATTCAAACAATCATCTTAATTTAATATTGATTAATTATTGCAATAATGAAACCGTCAGCCCAACAGTCTTGACTGACTTTCAGAATGAGAGCTTATCCGTTACAGACAATGCACAGTTTATATAGCGAATACCTAGAATGCTTGGATCCACCCCCCCCATATAGATTGAGGGGCACCATAAACCACTTTGGGCTCATCCTGTCTTTATCTGCACCTGGTGTCTTGTAGACCAAACCTGTCCTGAAGGCTGGCAGAAGTTTGAATCCAGTTGGTACTTCCTGTCTACTGAGACTGAAACCTGGAAGGAGAGCAGACAGGACTGTCTGGAGAGAGGAGCAGACCTGGTGATCATAAACAGTGATATGGAACAGGTGACAGAGAGAGAATTTGAACAAAAGCACAGATTAATAAATAAAGGAACACTGTCCTTTAACATGGTCTACCAGATTCCTGATCAAATGTGATTGGATCTTTAAAATGTGACCTGCAGTTGGACAGAACAGAACGCTGCACAGACAGAGCTGCACGCTGCACACAGGCAGATCCGCACGCTGCACACAGGCAGATCCGCACGCTGCACACAGGCAGATCCGCACGCTGCACACAGGCAGATCCGCATGCTGCACACAGGCAGATCCGCACGCTGCACACGGGCAGATCCGCACGCTGCACACGGGCAGATCCGCACGCTGCACACAGGTAGATCCGCACGCTGCACACAGGCAGATCCGCACGCTGCACACAGGCAGAGCCGCAAGCTGCACACAGGCAGATCCGCAAGCTGCACAAAGGCAGATCCGCACGCACGCACAAACGCACGCACGTCTGTACAAACGCACGCACGTCTGTAAAGTTCCACTTTTAAACCTCTGATAAAGATGCAGACAGATTTCTTACAAACTTCTGAATATTTCCTCAAACTGATGTCACTCACAGACAACATAGAGAGGAAAATAATCCCCTATATGGGCATCGATTGCCAGTCATGGAGTATAAGCCATAATATCAGTTCCTTATGAACAATGCCACAAACAGGCCTTGCGAAATACGACGTCCTGCTTGAAAGTGATTGGGTACTTACAACATTCTCTCAACTGTAGTGGACCACAGACAGAGAGGTACCAGTGGAGATGCATATCAAAGCAACTACTCAACTACTAGTAATCATACAGTAGATATTACCGTTAGGAGTCAGTTAGAAGGGTAATCATAAGTAAGTTAATACTATATGTAAATGCTACAATAATTTATATTACAATAAGAGGTCAGACAGACTGAATTTGAAGTTGATTCATTGATTGATTTGGGTAATCATTGATATTCGGTACGGTTAGTTAAGATGGCAAACTACGTCAACGAACAGGTGATTGAATTAAATGAAGTTACTGAAGAAAACAGGAACAAAGCAACGAGGAGCGTGAAGAGTGAGACCCAACTCTCAGGTAAGGACAAAGAATTCTGTGTATCTTATTCTCTCTCACACACACTGTAACACACACCTAACAATGCAAACACACACTGTAACACACACCTAACAATGCAAACACACACTAATACCACATAATAGAAAAACACTTCTTCTTCTTCTTCTTCTGGGTGGTTCAGTTGGTACGGAGCTTCGGGTTCAAAACCTGCTGTTGACCACAACAGCAGGTTTTGAACCCGAAGCTCCGTACCAACTGAACCACCCAGAAGAAGAAGAATAAGTGTTTTTCTATTATGTGGTATTAGTGTGTGTTTCACCAAAATGTATCAATTCAATGTATTTTTCACTTCAGTTTTAAAATGAGGAACTATTTATGTACGAATATTTGAAAATAACCATTTTTAAACAACAGCACAGTGGACACCCGCCGGGGTTGTAAAAATGTAACCACTCTCAAATTCATAGACAGAGCTCTCATAGACAGAGTTTTCAAGGACTGATCACCCTGGAGATTAAAATTAGCGTTTCAAACATCTGAGGCTACACAGTGTTTGTTTACAATTCCATGGTAGAACAAACTTATATTTTGGGTCCTGATGGGTTTAGAAAGTTAAACTAAGTTCATAGAGCATTTACGTTTTAAGTTACATTCTTCAGAATCAATGGGGAAATATAATTCATTTAAATGTTAAAAAAAGAAGTGATTTACGCAGATTGCCCATGTAAACCATGCTACAGCAATCGCAGATTGCCCATGTAAACCATGCTACAGCAATCGCAGATTGCCCATGTAAACCATGCTACAGCAATCGCAGATTGCCCATGTAAACCATGCTACAGCAATCGCAGATTGCCCATGTAAACCATGCTACAGCAATCGCAGATTGCCCCTTTAAATCATGCTAAAGCTGCATGTAATTTCTTCATACAGTAGCTTCCTGTTTTCAGAATTGAGATGACAGCACTCTTGAGGAAACACTTGCTGCCAACCCTAAATCAAGGGAAAACCAATGGCGCAATGGAAATGTTTGTTTCTCAAAGTTCGAATCATAATCGTTAGTGATGTAGGAGGATGTGTGTTGTGTTTTAATCATAGTCATTAGTGAAGTGGGACAATGGTGTGCGTGTTCCTTTGCAGATGGAAGAACAAGACTCTACAGGATGGCTGCTGTGTGTTTAGGAGTGCTGTGTGTTCTACAAGTCATTCTCAACATCTCCCTGAGACTGGCTTTCTGTGAGTGAGGTTGTATCCAAAAAGACACCCTACTAGGGGAATGGTCAATAGCAATGCTTTTAATAGTGATTTGGGATGCATTTGGAAAGTATTCAGACCCCTTGACTTTTTCCACATTTTGTTACGTTACAGCTTTTCTCTAAAGATGTATTTTTATCCTCATCAATCCACAAAACAACACAATAGCCAAAAATGACAAAGAAAAAGCCAAAAATGACAAAGAAAAAACATGTTATTAGAATGTTTTACAATTTATTAACAATGAAAAACTGAAGCACCTTTGGCAGCGATTACATCATCAAGTCTTCTTTGGTATGGCATTCAGGCCAAAAAGTTCATTCTTGGTTTTATCAGAGCAGAGAATCTTGTTTCTCATTGTCTGAGAGTCCTTCAGTTGTCTTATGGCAAACTCCAAAAGGGCTGTCAAGTACGTTTTACTGAGGAGTGGCTTCAGTCTGGCCACTCTACCATAAAGGCCTGATTGGTGGAGCGCTGCAGAGATGATTGTCTTTCTGGAAGCTTCAAAAGAGGAACTATGGAGCTCTGTCAGAGTGACCATTGGGTTCTTGGTCACCTCCCTGACAAAGGCCCTTCTCCCCCGATTGCTCAGTTTGGCCGGGCGGCCAGCTCTAGGAAGAGTCTTGGTGGTTCTAAACTTAATCCATTTAAGAATGATGGAGGCCACTGTGTTCTTGGGGACCTTCAGTGCCGCAGAAATGTTTTGGTACCCTTCCCCAGATCTGTTCCTCGACACAATGCTGTCTGGGAGTTCTAATAATTCCTTTGACCTCATGGCTTGGTTTTTGCTCTGACATGCACTCTCAACTGTGGGACCTTATATAGACAGGTGTGTGCCTTTACAAATCATGTCCAATCAATTGACTTTACCACAAGTGGAGTCCATTCCAGTTGTAGAAACATCTCAAGGATGAACAATGGAAACAGCATGCACCTGAGCTCAATTTCGAGTCTTATAGCAAAGGGTCTGAATACTTTTAAAAATATGGTATTTCTATTTTATTTTAAGTTAAATTAAATTAAACAAAATTGTGTTAGTCACATGCGTTGAATATACAACAAGTGTAGACCTTACAGTGATATATGCTTACTTACGAGCCCCTAACCAACAGGGCAGTTAAAAAAAATACAGATAAGAATAAGAGATAACAAGTAATTAAAGAGCAGCAGTAAAAAATAACAATATATGCAGGTGTGTGCCGGTACAGAGTCAATTCACAGGGGCACCGGTTAGTTGAGGTAGTATTTACATGTAGGTAGAGTTAATTAAGTGACTATGCATAGATGACAACAGAGAGTGGCAGTGGTGTGGAGAGGGGTGGGGTGGGGGGAGGGGGGCAATGCAAATAGTCTGGGAGGTCATTTGACTTGATGTTCAGGAGTCTTATGGCTTGGGGGTAGAAGCTGTTTAGAAACCTCTTGGACCTAGACTTGGTGCTCCGGTACCGCTTGCAGTATGGTAGCAGAGAGAACAGTCTATGACTAGGGTGGCTGGAGTCTTTGACAATTTTTAGGTCCTTCCTCTGACACCGCCTGGAGGTCATGGATGGCAGGAAGCTTGGCCCCAGTGATGTACTAGTCTGGTCGCACTACACTCTGTAGTGCCTTGCGGTCGGAGGCCGAGCAGTTGTCACACCAGGCAGTGATGCAACCAGTCAGGATGCTCTCGATAGTGCAGCTGGCCCCCGTGTTGAGGATCAGCGTGGCAGATGTGTAGTTGCCTACCCTCACCACCTGGGGGAGGCCCGTCAGGAAGTCCAGGATCCAGTTGCAGAGAGAGGTGTTTAGTCCCAGGGTCCTTCGCTTATTGATGAGCTTTGAGGGCACAATGGTGTTGAACGCTGAGCTGGGGTCAATGAATAGCATTCTCACATGGGTGTTCCTTTGTCTAGGTGGGAAAGGGCCGTGTGGAGCATCATCTGTGGATCTGTTGGGGCAGTATGCAAATTGGAGTGGGTCTAGGGTTTCTGGAATGATGGTGTGTATATGAGCCATGACCAGCCTTTCAAAGCACTTCATGGCTTCAGCAGGATGGAATTATGGTCAGATTTGCCAAATGGAGGGCGAGGGAGAGCTTTGTATGTATCTCTGTGTGTGGAGTAAAGGTGGTCCAGAGTTCTTTTCCCTCTGGTTACACATTTAACATGCTGATAGAAATTTGGTTAAGTTTGCCTGCATTCAAGTTCCCGGGTACTAGGAGCGCATTCTCTGGATGAGTGTTTTCTCGTTTGCTTATGGCGGAATACAGCTCAGTCAATGCTATCTTAGTGCCAGCCTCTGACTGTGGTGGTATGTTACAAACAGCTACAAAGAATATAGATGAAAACTCTCGGTAGGTAATGTGGCCTGCAGCTTATCGTGAGAAACTTTACCTCAGGCCAGCAATAGCTCGAGACTTCCTTAGATATATTGCACCAGTTGTTGTTTTGCAAAATACATAGACCGCCGCCCCTTGCCTTACCAGATTCCGCAGTTCTATCCTGCTGGTACATCGTATAGCCAGCCAGCTGTATGTTGATATTGTCTTCATTCAGCCACGACTCCGTGAAGCATAATATGTTATACATTTACAAAAATGTACAAAACCTGTTTTTGTTTGTCATTATGAGAATTGTGTGTAGATTGATGAGGAAAAACAATATTTGAATCAATTTTAGCAAAAGGCTGTAACAAAATGTGGAAAAATGAAAGGGTTCTGAATACTTTCCGAATGCACTGTACTGCACTACGTTTGACCAGGACCCATAGGACAGATATGTTTTTCATTATCACACCATAGATCTGTACTCACAAAGCAAGGATCACAATTCAGACTTGACGTTACAAAACATGTGGGACCAGTAGTTTGACAATATTGTTGACACACACAAAAAAAATATTGATTTCATTATTACTGAAACAGGATCCAAGTGGTGTTTATAAAGATCCAGTAGATTTGGAAAATTGGAGGCCTATTACACTTCAGTGTTGTGATGCAAATATTCTAGCTAACTGCTTGGCGCATAGAAATAAAAAAGGTTTTGACAGTTACTATTCATCCTAATCAGACAGGTTTTTTACATGGACGATACATTGGAGATAATATAAGACCAGTGCTGGAAACAATAGAATACTATGAAATGTCGGAAAAACCAGGTGTGCTTTTCATAGCTGATTTTGAAAATTCTTTTGAAAAAGTACGACCGGAGATTTTATATAAATGCATGGAATATTTTGATTTTGGAGAATAAAATGGGTTAAAGTTATGTATAGTAACCCTAGGTGTAAAAGAGTAAATAATGGCTACATCTCAGAAAGTTTTAAACTGTCAAGAGTAAAACAGGGTTGTCCACTATCGAGCATATCTATTTATTATTGCCATCAAAATGTTAGCTGTTAAAATGAGATTCAACAACAGGGATTAGAAATTCATGGCTTAAAAACAAAGGTGTCATTTATTTTAAAACCAGAAATAGAATCCTTCCACAGCCTCATAAACAATCTAGACACTGTTTCTGTCCTCTCTGTATTAAAACCAAATGATGATAAGTGTACTATATTATGTATTGGATCACTAAAAAATGCAACTTTTATATTACCGTGTAGTTTACCAATAAAATGGTCTGACGGGGATGTGGACATACTCGGTACACAAAACCCAAAAGAAAGAAATCTCACTCCAATCAATAGGAAATTAATAGAAAGTTAGCAAAAATAGATAAGATCTTGTTATCATGGAAAGGAAAATACCTGTCTATTTGTGGAAAAATCATCCTGATGAACTCTTTAGTCAAATCACAGTTTAACTATGATATTTTATTTGGAATGGCAAGCCAGACAAAATTAAAAGGGCCTATTTATATCACGAACATCAATTTGGAGGGCAGAAATGATTAAATACAAAAGTTATACTTAAATCTGAAATGGTTGTCCAGCAAATTACTGTAGTAACAATGTCTCACCCCATGTTCAAGAATGGCCTTTTCCCTTTATTCAGATTGCAGCTGCTCACTTCCGGTTATATTAAAGTGTAATCATCTCCAAATGATCATTATTTTTTAATTAAGCCTTAGAAGGTTGGTTGCAATTTCAGTTTAATCCATCTGAAAAGACAAATAAATCAAGCAATATTGAGGTTAAATTCAAATATACTAACTAATTTAAAAAAACATATTTTTTGATAAAATGTTTAAAAAAAGGTATAATCTTTGTAAATGCCGTCATGAATAGGACTGGTGGAGTTATGTCACACATGCAGATAACACAGACATATGGAAATGTCTGCTCTAACCAAATGTACATACAAACTGATTGCAGCATTGCCACAAAAATGGAAGAGGTAAGTTGAAGGGGGAAAAAGTACAGAACTTGTCTGTCGGCCCTGGATTAAAAACACAAAAATGGTTAAAGAAGTTTGTGATAAATAAAGTAAAAGGACCAAAAAACAGCTGTGCATATAAATGACAAAATAGTGGGGAAGAGACTTTCAATGTACCGATTCCATGGCACACGGTTAATGAATTGACAAACAAAACAATGCTGGATTCAAAACTCTACTGTTTCAATTTAAATGATCATACAACATTTTTGCAACCAATATAATGTTATTTATATGGGGGATACAATCTTCCCAGCTCTACAGATTTTGCTGCAAGGAGGCAGAGTCATTAGATCATTTATTTTGGTACTGTCCATATGTAGCTTGTTTTTGGTCACAGGTCCAGGAATGGCTGAAGAATGGCAAAATGTACCTAGAACTAACGCTGCAGATAGCAATACTGGGTAATTTGAATCGATTGAGTCAATCGATCAATACTATAATTATAATTTTATAATGTTTCTTTAATTTACAATCTCTAGAAACTATGAGAATAGAAAGGTTCCGTACTTTTGTGAAGCATCACAGCACAGTTGAAAAATATATTGCAAATAGAAATCCCTAATGGATGGTTTTAAGAGATTGATGGGAGAAGTTGAATGGAGCTGAAGGGTGGGACCAATAACAACAAGATAACAAACGTAAAACACACAGGGTCTGTAAAATGTATATAGGTTCAGAAATGTTGTGAAATAGAGCAGGTACAAATATAGTGGGGCAAAAAAGTATTTAGTCAGCCACTAATTGTGCAAGTTCTTCCACATAAAAAGATGAGGCCTGTAATTTTCATCACATCATAGGTACACTTCAACTATGACAGACAAAATTAGAAGAAGAAAAATCCAGAAAAATCACATTGTAGGATTTTTTTATTTATTTTCAAATTATGGTGGAAAATAAGTATTTGGTCACCTACAAACAAGCAAGATTTCTGGCTCTCACAGACCTGTAACTTCTTCTTTAAGAGGCTCCTCTGTCCTCCTCTCGTTACCTGTATTAATGGCACTTGTTTGAACTTGTTATCAGTATAAAAGACACCTGTCTACAACCTCAAACAGTCACACTCCAAACTCCACTATGGCCAAGACCAAAGAGCTGTCAAAGGACACCAGAAACAAAATTGTAGACCTGCACCAGGCTGGGAAGACTGAATCTGCAATAGGTAAGCAGATTGGTTTGAAGAAATCTACTGTGGGAGCAATTATTAGGAAATGGAAGACATACAAGACCACTGATAATCTCCCTCGATCTGGGGCTCCACGCAAGATCTCACCCCGTGGGGTCAAAATGATCACAAGAACGGTGAGCAAAAATCCCAGAACCACACGGGGGGACCTAGTGAATGACCTGCAGAGAGCTGGGACCAAAGTAACAAAGCCTACCATCAGTAACACACTACGCTGCCAGGGACTCAAATCCTGCAGTGCCAGACGTGTCCCCCTGCTTAAGCCATTACATGTCCAGGCCGGTCTAAAGTTTTTGGAGAGCATTTGGATGATCCATAAGAAGATTGGGAGAATGTCATATGGTCAGATGAAACCAAAATATAACTTTTTGGTAAAAACTCAACTCGTCGTGTTTGGAGGAAGCATGGGGGTGGAGGGTGGAAACGTCATGCTTTGGGGCTGTTTTTCTGCAAAGGAAGCAGGACGACTGATCCGTGTAAAGGAAAGAATGATGGGGTCATGTATCATGAGATTTTGAGTGAAAACCTCCTTCCATCAGCAAGGGCATTGAAGACGAAACGTGGCTGGGTCTTTCAGCATGACAATGATCCCAAACACACCACCCGGGCAACGGAGGAGTGGCTTCGTAAGATGCATTTCAAGGTCCTGGAGTGGCCTAGCCAGTCTCCAGATCTCAACCCCATAGAAAATCTTTGGAGGGAGTTGAAAGTCTGTGTTGCCCAGCAACAGCCCCAAAACATCACTGCTCTAGAGGAGATCTGCATGGAGGAATGGGCCAAAATACCAGCAATAGTGTGTGAAAACCTTGTGAAGACTTACAGAAAACGTTTGACCTCTGTCATTGCCAACAAAGGGTATATAACAAAGTATTGAGATAAACTTTTGTTATTGACCAAATACTTATTTTCCACCATAATTTGCAAATAAATTCATAAAAAATCCTACAATGTGATTTTCTGGATTTTTTTCTCATTTTGTCTGTCATAGTTGATGTGTACCTATGATGAAAATTACAGGGCTCTCTCATCTTTTTAAGTGGGAGAACTTTCACAATTGGTGGCTGACTAAATACTTTTTTGCCCCACTGTAAATCTAACTGGATGGACATCAGAAATAGAGGAAGGACTGAAAACAAACTAAATATAACTTTTGTCAAATAGATTGTGTCTGTAAAAATGTGTAGAAACTTAAGGTAGAAACCTACGTGTTAATGTGTATTAGTTTACTCCAATTGGGGGAGGGGTGATAGGATCTGTGGGGAATAATAAAGGTGTATTCTACAATGTGTATATGTATGTACACATGTTTGAATGTTTATGTATATTTTTATACGTGTATATGGGCATGTGTTTGTATATATGTAGATAGGTGTATATTTACCAAAAACATATATGGCGGATTGGAAATGATGCAGACAATTGCATTGATGGAAGCAATTATCTGTCCTCAATAAAAAAGCTGATCCCCCCCCCCCCAAAAGTATTATAATAATGTTGACATTGTCCACAGAGATTTGAGTAACTATAGTAACTGGTGCCCTTGGCCTTGTATAAGTCACTGAACATGGTGAACAATGTAAACACCACAACCAGTACTGTGTTCCAAATAGGACCCTATCCTCTTTAAAGGGCACTACTTTTGACCAGGGTACATAGGGCTTTGGTCCTCAGTTCTGCACTACAAAAGGAATAGTGTGGTATTTGGGACGCATTACATGCAGGATCCTCTTTGTTTTTCAGCTGACTATAACGAAAAGAGGAACCAGTTAGAGAACTGTTACAACACCACTGGTCTGGTGCAAGACAGAAACCAGCCAGATACCAGTAGTGGTATCATTGACCTGTGTACAGACAGAGACCAGCTGCAGAAGGAGAGAGACCAGTGTCAGACGAACATGAACCAGCTAGAGAGGGAGAGAGACCAGTTACTGAGGGAGAGAAACCAGTTGCTGAGGGGCAGAGACCAGTCAGTTAGCAGTAGTGGTATCATTGACCTGTGTACAGACAGAGACCAGTTGCAGGAGGAGATAGACCAGTGTAAAAATAACATGAACCAGCTAGAGATGGAGAGAACCCAGTTATTGAGGAACAGAGACCAGGCACAGAATACAGATAGCAAAAACCAGTTACAGGAGCGTTATAATGCCCTGACTAGAGACAGGGACATTTTGAGAAACAGGGGTCAGTGTTCTGACCAATGAGAAGGTGGCACTGGAGAAGAGGCTCTCTGAGCATGGTAAGTAGTCAAGTCAGTCACTAGGGCTGTATCCCTCTTCTCTACCTTTCATTCTCCAGTCTGACTTCAAAGATAGTAAATGTAAATCTGTGACACTCAGAATAGTATGATATGTTACGTTTGGTATGTTTACATAAGATAGAAGGTTACTTACTTGCAAAAACAAAAGGAGGAAGGATGGGTGGCCATATTATATTATGCAACCGTCTAGCAACCCAAAGGTTGCGTGTTCGAATCACATCATGGACGACTTCAGTACCTGCAACTTATTAGCAACTGTGCAACTACTTGACACTTTTGAACTACTTTGCATGTCAGCTAACCATTCCCTTAACTCTAACCCTAACTCTAACCCTAACCCCGAACCCTAACCTTTTATCTTACCTAGTTTAGGTTAGCAACCTAGCCACATAGCTAACATTAGCTACAACAAAGTGAAAACATTTCATAAGTAACTGATGATTGACATCAACAAAATAAAACACACCATGTGAAATGTAACATATCATACTAAATGGAAGGAGACAGATTTATGTTTACCATGTACGTCCAGGGTGGAACCTGCAGTGCACACCAATCAAGGATTCACCAATAGTTAAATGACAATGTAAAAAAAATATTCAATACAATAAACAAGTGTTTATATATTTCACATATTATTTACATTTCTTCATCAGGGATAAACATTTGTCAGAAAATCAGAAAAACCTGTCCAGACGGTTGGAGGCTGTGGGATCCAGCTGTACTTCCTGTCTACGGAGATGAAAACCTGGGAAGAGAGCAGACTGGACTGTCTGAACAGAGGAGCAAACCTGGTGATCATAAACAGCAAGGAGGAACAGGTGAGGTGAGTGAGTGAGTGAGTGAGTGAGTGAGTGAGTGAGTGAGTGAGGGAATCAAACATCTCTTGGTCAGTAATGTATCTTACAGTATTTAACACATGTGGTCTTTAGTAGTTGACAATATCAGTATCTTTCTCACGAACAGGAGTTTCTCTTTGGCCTCAATAAAGGAGCCTGGATTGGTCTGTCTGACTCTGTTACTGAAGGGACCTGGAAATGGGTGGACGGCACCCCACTGACCACCCCAAGGTAAGAGACTACTGTTCTATAATAACACTGACCACCCCAAGGTAAGAGACAAATGCTCTAACAACACTGACCACCCCAAGGTAAGAGACTACTGCTCTAGTAACACTGACCACCCCAAGGTAAGAGACTACTGCTCTAATAACACTGACCAGAACAAGGTAAGAGACTACTGCCTATAATAACACTGACCACCCCAAGGTAAGAGACTACTGCTCTAATAACACTGACCAGAACAAGGTAAGAGACTACTGCTCTATAATAAACACTGACCACCCCAAGGTAAGAGACTACTGCTCTGGTAACACTGACCACAGTGTAAGGAGTTCAAGGTGAGATTTGATCCTCCAGATGTTGAGACTTTTAACAAATGACATATTGCCTCAAATCATATTTCCATTCATAGATGTCATTCCACGAGCACTGAAGATATATCATAGAAACCAAGTACTATTTGCACATGAACATTTTATACAAAAAATACAAATAAAGTTGTGTTTGGTTCCAAGCTTGACTGTTTACTTTGACCTCTTTTTTTGTTGATTTTTGCTCTGACTATAAGCAATGGCTCTCTTGCACTGGTTGTATGTACACACTCAATAAACACTACCCACACACTCACTAGAATCTACCCACACTCACTAGAATCTACCCACACTCACTAGAATCTACCCACACAACTCACTAGAATCTACCCACACACTCCCTAGAATCTACCCACACACTCACTAGAATCTACCCACACACGCGCTAGAATCTACCCACACTCAATAAACACTACCCACACACTCACTAGAATCTACCCCACACTCAATAGACACTACCCACACACCTCAATAAACACTACCCCACACTCAATAACCCTACCCACACACTCAATAACACTACCCCCACACTCAATAACACACTCACACTACCCACACACTCACTAGAATCTACCCACACACTCAACAACCTACCCACACACTCGCTAGAATCTACCCACACACTCAATAACCCTACCCACCACTCACTAGAATCTACCCCACTCACTAGAATCTACCCACACACTCGGCTAGAATCTACCACAACACTCGCTAGAATCTACCCACACACCACTCATACACACACGCTAGCCATTCACCACTAGAATCTACCCACTTCTCACTAAACGCTACCCACACACTCTCGCTAGAATCTACCTACACACACACACCACTCGCTAGAATCTACCGCAAACACTCGCTAGACTCTACCACACCACACACTAACATCGCCACCACCCACACACTCCCTACTAACATCTACCCACACACTCACTAACATCTACCCCCACACTCGTTAGAATCTACCCACTCCCCACACTCGCTAGAATCCACCCACACACTCACTAAATCCCCCACACTCACTAGAATCCACCACACTCACTCGCTAGAATATACCCACACACTCACTAGAGTCTAACCCACATTCTCAATAAACGCTACCCCGACTCACTAGAATCTACCCACACACACTAGAATCGCAACCCACCCACACTCGCTAGAATACCCACACTCAATAAACGCTACCCACACACTCACTAACATCTACC
>NW_022263945.1:0-38823 GCF_002021735.2 Oncorhynchus kisutch
ATGGTCCTCTGTAACTTAGTTGGTAGAACATGGCACAGCAACGTAATGGGTTGGGTTCCTGGGACCACCCATAGGTAAAATATATGCACATGACTGTAAATTGCTTCGGATTGTTGAGTCTGCAAAATGTCATAATTTATGGACAGCAGACCACAATAGACTACACAGTCAATTCAGCAGGCTGTGTGATTTATTTATTTATTATTTATTTTACCTTTATTTAACCAGGTAGGCAAGTTGAGAACAAGTTCTCATTTACAATTGCGACCTGGCCAAGATAAAGCAAAGCAGTTCGACAGATAAAACGACACAGAGTTACACATGGAGTAAAAACAAACATACAGTCAATAATGCAGTATAAACAAGTCTATATACAATGTGAGCAAATGAGGTGAGAAGGGAGGTAAAGGCAAAAAAGGCCATGATGGCAAAGTAAATACAATATAGCAAGTAAAATACTGGAATGGTAGTTTTGCAATGGAAGAATGTGCAAAGTAGAAATAAAAAATAATGGGGTGCAAAGGAGCAAAATAAATAAATAAATTAAAATTAATACAGTTGGGAAAGAGGTAGTTGTTTGGGCTAAATTATAGGTGGGCTATGTACAGGTGCAGTAATCTGTGAGCTGCTCTGACAGTTGGTGCTTAAAGCTAGTGAGGGAGATAAGTGTTTCCAGTTTCAGAGATTTTTGTAGTTCGTTCCAGTCATTGGCAGCAGAGAACTGGAAGGAGAGGCGGCCAAAGAAAGAATTGGTTTTGGGGGTGACTAGAGAGATATACCTGCTGGAGCGTGTGCTACAGGTGGGAGATGCTATGGTGACCAGCGAGCTGAGATAAGGGGGGACTTTACCTAGCAGGGTCTTGTAGATGACATGGAGCCAGTGGGTTTGGCGACGAGTATGAAGCGAGGGCCAGCCAACGAGAGCGTACAGGTCGCAATGGTGGGTAGTATATGGGGCTTTGGTGATAAAACGGATTGCACTGTGATAGACTGCATCCAATTTGTTGAGTAGGGTATTGGAGGCTATTTTGTAAATGACATCGCCAAAGTCGAGGATTGGTAGGATGGTCAGTTTTACAAGGGTATGTTTGGCAGCATGAGTGAAGGATGCTTTGTTGCGAAATAGGAAGCCAATTCTAGATTTAACTTTGGATTGGAGATGTTTGATATGGGTCTGGAAGGAGAGTTTACAGTCTAACCAGACACCTAAGTATTGTAGTTGTCCACGTATTCTAAGTCAGAGCCGTCCAGAGTAGTGATGTTGGACAGGCGGGTAGGTGCAGGTAGCGATCGGTTGAAGAGCATGCATTTAGTTTTACTTGTATTTAAGAGCAATTGGAGGCCACGGAAGGAGAGTTGTATGGCATTGAAGCTTGCCTGGAGGGTTGTTAACACAGTGTCCAAAGAAGGGCCGGAAGTATACAGAATGGTGTCGTCTGCGTAGAGGTGGATCAGGGACTCACCAGCAGCAAGAGCGACCTCATTGATGTATACAGAGAAGAGAGTCGGTCCAAGAATTGAACCCTGTGGCACCCCCATAGAGACTGCCAGAGGTCCGGACAGCAGACCCTCCGATTTGACACACTGAACTCTATCAGAGAAGTAGTTGGTGAACCAGGCGAGGCAATCATTTGAGAAACCAAGGCTGTCGAGTCTGCCGATGAGGATATGGTGATTGACAGAGTCGAAAGCCTTGGCCAGATCAATGAATACGGCTGCACAGTAATGTTTCTTATCGATGGCGGTTAAGATATCGTTTAGGACCTTGAGCGTGGCTGAGGTGCACCCATGACCAGCTCTGAAACCAGATTGCATAGCAGAGAAGGTATGGTGAGATTCGAAATGGTCGGTAATCTGTTTGTTGACTTGGCTTTCGAAGACCTTAGAAAGGCACGGTAGGATAGATATAGGTCTGTAGCAGTTTGGGTCAAGAGTGTCCCCCCCTTTGAAGAGGGGGATGACCGCAGCTGCTTTCCAATCTTTGGGAATCTCAGACGACACGAAAGAGAGGTTGAACAGGCTAGTAATAGGGGTGGCAACAATTTCGGCAGATAATTTTAGAAAGAAAGGGTCCAGATTGTCTAGCCCGGCTGATTTGTAGGGGTCCAGATTTTGCAGCTCTTTCAGAACATCAGCTGAATGGATTTGGGAGAAGGAGAAATGGGGAAGGCTTGGGCGAGTTGCTGTTGGGGGTGCAGTGCTGTTGTCCGGGGTAGGAGTAGCCAGGTGGAAAGCATGGCCAGCCGTAGAAAAATGCTTATTGAAATTCTCAATTATGGTGGATTTATCAGTGGTGACAGTGTTTCCTATCTTCAGTGCAGTGGGCAGCTGGGAGGAGGTGTTCTTATTCTCCATGGACTTTACAGTGTCCCAGAACTTTTTTGAGTTAGTGTTGCAGGAAGCAAATTTCTGCTTGAAAAAGCTAGCCTTAGCTTTTCTAACTGCCTGTGTATAATGATTTCTAGCTTCCCTGAACAGCTGCATATCACGGGGGCTGTTCGATGCTAATGCAGAACGCCATAGGATGTTTTTGTGTTGGTTAAGGGCAGTCAGGTCTGGGGAGAACCAAGGGCTATATCTGTTCCTGGTTCTAAATTCTTGAATGGGGCATGTTTATTTAAGATGGTTAGGAAGGCATTTAAAAAAAATATCCAGGCATCCTCTACTGACGGGATGAGATCAATATCCTTCCAGGATACCCCGGCCAGGTCGATTAGAAAGGCCTGCTCGCAGAAGTGTTTCAGGGAGCGTTTTACAGTGATGAGTGGAGGTCGTTTGACCGCTGACCCATTACGGATGCAGGCAATGAGGCAGTGATCGCTGAGATCTTGGTTGAAGACAGCAGAGGTGTATTTAGAGGGGAAGTTGGTTAGGATGATATCTATGAGGGTGCCCGTGTTTAAGGTTTTGGGGAGGTACCTGGTAGGTTCATTGATTATTTGTGTGAGATTGAGGGCATCAAGTTTAGATTGTAGGATGGCTGGGGTGTTAAGCATGTTCCAGTTTAGGTCGCCTAGCAGCACGAACTCTGAAGATAGATGGGGGGCAATCAGTTCACATATGGTGTCCAGAGCACAGCTGGGGGCAGAGGGTGGTCTATAGCAGGCGGCAACGGTGAGAGACTTGTTTTTAGAGAGGTGGATTTTTAAAAGTAGAAGTTCAAATTGTTTGGGTACAGACCTGGATAGTAGGACAGAACTCTGCAGGCTATCTTTGCAGTAGATTGCAACACCGCCCCCTTTGGCAGTTCTATCTTGTCTGAAAATGTTGTAGTTTGGAATTAAAATGTCTGAGTTTTTGGTGGTCTTCCTAAGCCAGGATTCAGACACAGCTAGAACATCCGGGTTGGCAGAGTGTGCTAAAGCAGTGAATAGAACAAACTTAGGGAGGAGGCTTCTAATGTTAACATGCATGAAACCAAGGCTATTACGGTTACAGAAGTCGTCAAAAGAGAGCGCCTGGGGAATAGGAGTGGAGCTAGGCACTGCAGGGCCTGGATTCACCTCTACATCGCCAGAGGAACATAGGAGGAGTAGAATAAGGGTACGGCTAAAAGCTATGAGAATTGGTCGTCTAGAACGTCTGGAACATAGAGTAAAAGGAGGTTTCTGGGGGCGATAAAATAGCATCAAGGTATAATGTACAGACAAATGTATGGTAGGATGTGAATACAGTGGAGGTAAACCTAGGTATTGAGTGATGAAGAGAGAGATATTGTCTCTAGAAACATCGTTGAAACCAGGAGATGTCATTGCATGTGTGGGTGGTGGAACTAATAGGTTGGATAAGGTATAGTGAGCAGGACTAGAGGCTCTACAGTGAAATAAGCCAATAAACACTAACCAGAACAGAAATGGACAAGACATATTGACATTAAGGATAGGCATGCTTAGTCGAGTGATCAAAAGGGTCCGGTGAGTGGAGAGGTTGGTTGGTGATTTAGACAGCTAGCCAGGGCATCGGTAGCAAGCTAGCATAGGATGGAGGTCTGTTGTTAGCCACCCCTTACGTTCCGTCAGTAGATTAGTGGGGTTCCGTGTGGTAGAGGGGATTAATCCAAATCACACAACAACAACAAAAATAAAAACAATAGATATAGTTATAGAGGCCCAAGAAGAAAACATAATAATAAAAAAATTAAAAATAAAAAAAAATTGTCCGATTGTCTATTCAGATAGCAGCCGGTAAGACAGCTAACGGTTAGCAGGCCGCAGATGGGCGTTCAGGTAACGTCGCGACGGAGGAGCCAGCCGAATAACTCCTTCGGGTAGATAACGTCGGCAGTCCAGTTGTGAAGGCCCGGTGGGGCTCCGCGAAGGCAGTAAAACGGGTCCGGATAGGTGACTGCAGCCCAGGTGTGATTGATGGAACTCAGGAGTGATTGACGGAGCTTGCTAGCTCCGGAATAATTGATGTTTGCTCCGGAATCGACGAAGGCCGATAGTCACACGGATAGCAGCTAGCTAGCTGTGAGATCCGGGTATGAATGTCCAGAGAGCAGTCGAAATCCAGGGACATGGAGAGAAAAATTGGTCCGGTATGTTCCGTTCCGAGCCGCGCTGCGCCGTACAGAACTGGCGATAGATTTTCGAGCTAAAGGATAGCTGATGACCACAAACCGTGGTTAGCTGAATATTAACGATTTGCCAGTAAAGGAGCTAACTAGCTTCTGAACTAGCTTCTGGATTAGCTTCTGGCTAGTTTCAGGCTAGCTTCTTGGAGTTTCTGGCTAGCTTCTTGGAGGATTACAGATCTGAGGTAAATAATACTTTTTTATAAATATACATTGGTGAGGCGGGTTGCAGGAGAGTGTTTTGAAGATGAGTTGATGGAAAATAAAAATAAAATGTATGTGAAAAAGTTGTAAATATATATTTATACAGGACACGACAAGACGAGGACAAAAGACGTCTGAACTGCTATGCCACCTTGGAGATGAAGGATGTTCATTGATGCCTCTGCTAGATCAAGCTACTACCAGTAATGTACAACAGAGGAGGCTGGTGGGCAGAGATAGAGGAGGATGGACTCATTGTAATGGCTGGAATGAATGGAACACTATCCATACATTTTATTCCTATTACTGCCCAAATGATTGAGGACATAATATGAGTACTGGAGGCGCAGTAATGTTGAGATGCCAGTAGGTGGAGCTCATGTCTAAAACACTGGAACCTTCAGTACCACTTTGATACAGTGATGGGAATGGGTCAGATTTAGCCTCTTTATAAAATGTAGGCCCACTCCTCAAATGAACAAATGCAACTTTTTTCTGCAAATATTTTCTGACATGATGTTTATGCACGTTAATGTCTAAACGTCCTGACTGGGCTACTTTTAAAATGTGTCAACCACAGAACTCACACTTACAGTAGGATACTTCTTCTTTCTCTGCACTGCCAGTAAGTGTTGTTGGTTTAGATGAACTGACTCAGCATTACCTTCCTGTTAACCAGGGTAGGGAGTAGTGTTGACATCTATACTGTGTAGGATGTGTGTTTTAACTTTTCTAAATCCATAACAACCAGCTCTCTAGAATTTGATACAGACTCCATAATCCTCATATACGCCATCTAGCAGACACTTTTATTCAAGTCATTCACTCAGTCATTACAGTCATGGGTGCATAAATCCTTCATATGGGAAGTCCCAGCAGGAATGAAAACCATGCGCAATGCTGTACAAACTGAGTCACACAGAACTGCTCTATTCATATTTAGAGTAGGAGTGCTGATCTAGGGTCAGTTTTGCCTTTTAAACTATGATGAATAAGAAGTTAACCTTGTAAATATTTAATAAGTAACCATTTTTTTCTAATATTTTTTAAGTTACAACAAACTCAGAATCTGATTACAAGAATCTTTTGAAAAAAAACGTTATATTTCTGAATTAGGCAGCCTGGAGGTTCAGTTATATTTTACATAACTATTATTTTGTTTTATGTTACTGTCTGAAATAATCATGAGACTTGTGAGACTAAATATGAATGTATTACTTCATATGGTCCTGTAACATGATACACATAGTATATGTTTGCGTTATTTTGTAAATAAAACACAATTTTGCCTCAATGTCCAGGAAAGAGTTCTGCTTGATGCAACGTTTCTTATGGCTTAATACATCTTCTTTGCGCTGAGATCCCGCTAACGGGATCGATATGACAACAGCAGTGAAAGTGCAGGGCACCAAATTCAAAACAACAGAAATCCCATAATTAAAATGTCTCAAAAATACAAGTATTTCACACCATTTTAAAGATACACTTCTTGTTAATCCCACCACAGTGTCCAATTTCAAATAGGCTTTACTGCGAATGCACCACAAACAATTATGGTAGATCAGAGCCAAGTCACAGAAAAACACAGCCATTTTTCCAGCTAAAGAGAGGAGTCACAAAAATCAGAAATAGAGAATGAATCACTAACCTTTGATCTTCATCAGATGACACTCATAGGACTCTCAGTATACATTGACGCATTATGTTCAGTAGTTCCGAAAAACATCCAGTGATTTTGCAGAGAGCCACATCAATTTACAGAAATACTCATTATAAATGTTGATGAAAATACAAGTGTTATACATGGAACTTTAGATAAACTTCTCCTTAATGCAACCGCTGTGTCAGATTTCAAAAAAGCTTTATGGAAAAAGCAAACCATGCAATAATCTGAGTACGGCGCTCAGAGCACAAACAAGCCATAAAGATATCCGCCATGTTGTGCAGTCAACAGAAGTCAGAAATAACATTATAAATATTCACTTACCTTTGATGATCTTCATCCGAATACACTCCCAGGAATCCCAGTTCTACAATAAATGTTTGTTTTGTTTGATAATGTCCATAATTTATGTCCAAATAGCTCCTTTTGTTAGCGCGTTTGGTAAACAAATCCAAACTCCTGAAACGCGTTCACTAGGAGCAGACAAAGTCAGAAAGTTCCGTTACAGTCCGTAGAAACATGTCAAAGGAAGTATAGAATCAATCTTTAGGATGTTTTTAACATAAATCTTCAATAATGATCCAACCTGGAGAATTCCATTGTCTGTAGAAATGCAATGGAACAGAGCTCGCTCTCACGTGAACGAGCATGGCCAGCTCATGACTCTATGCCAGACCTCTGACTCATTCCCCTCTCATTCCCTTCATAGTAGAAGCAAGAAGTTTTTTAAATGTCATGTGTGAAGAGTGATATTTTTGTAATCAACTTTTTAGAATATACTTAATTGTCATTGTTTTCACCTTGTTATAACAGTATCTTCAGTGGAGAGAAAATGTAAAGCTTTCAACATCTCACCTCTTGTACTTTACAGTACATATAGTAACTACAAATAATACATTTACATTGGGTTGTATAGCAAGAGCACCTGCTCCCAGCTGCCCACTGCACTGAGGCTAGGTAACACGGTCACCACCGATAAATCTGTGATAATCGAAAACTTCAACAAGCATTTCTCAACAGCTGGCCATGCCTTCCTCCTGGCTACTCCAACCTCGGCCAACAGCTCAGCCCCCCCCCCCCCCGCAGCTATTCTCCCACGCCTCCCCAGCTTCTCCTTTACCCAAATCCAGAAAGCAGATGTTCTGAAAGAGCTGCAAAACCTGGACCCATACAAATCAGCTGGGCTTGACAATCTGGACCCTCTATTTCTGAAACTGTCCACTGCCATTGTCGCAACCCCTATTACCAGCCTGTTCAACCTCTCCTTCGTATCATCTGAAATCCCCAAGGATTAGAAAGCTGCCGCAGTCCTCCCCCTCTTCAAAGGGGGAGACACCCTGAACCCAAACTGTTACAGACTTATATCCATCCTGCCCTGCCTATCTAAGGCCGCCATCGATAAAAGACAGTACTGTGCAGCCGTCTTCATCGACCTGGCCAAGGCTTTCGACTCTGTCAATCACCATATTTTTATCGGCAGACTCAGTAGCCGTTTTTCTAATGACTGCCTTGCCTGGTTCACCAACTACTTTGCAGACAGATTTCAGTGTGTCAAATCAGAGGGCATGTTGTCCGGTCCTCTGGCAGTCTCTATGGGGGTACCACAGGGTTCAATTCTTTGTATATATCAATGATGTTGCTCTTGCTGCGGGTGATTCTCTGATCCACCTCTACGCAGACGACACCATTCTGTATACTTCTGGCCCTTCCTTGGACACTGTGCTATCTAACCTCCAAACGAGCTTCAATACCATAGAACACTCCTTCCGTGGCCTCCAACTGCTCTTAAACGCTAGTAAAACCAAATGCATGCTTTTCAACCGTGCGCTGCCTGCACCCTAGAATATGTGGACATCTGTAAGTACCTAGGTGTCTGGCTGGACTGCAAACTCTCCTTCCAGACTCAAACATCTCCAATCCAAAATCAAATCTAGAGTCGGCTTTCTATTTCGCAACAAAGCCTCCTTCTCTCACTCCGCAAAACTTACCCTAGTAAAACTGACTATCCTACCGATCCTCGACATTGGCGATGTCATCTACAAAATAGCTTCCAATACTCTACTCAAGCAAACTGGATGCAGTTTATCACAGTGCTATCCGTTTTGTTACTAAAGCACCTTATACCACCCACCACTGCGACCTGTATGCTCTAGTCGGCTGGCCCTCGCTACATGTTCGTCGCCAGACCCACTGGCTCCAGGTCATCTACAAGTCTATGCTAGGTAAAGCTCCGCCTTACCAGTTCACTGGTCACGATGGCAACACCCACCCGTAGCACGCGCTCCAGCAGGTGTATCTCACTGATCATCCCTAAAGCCAAAACCTCATTTGGCCGCCTTTCCTACCAGTTCTCTGCTGCCTGCGACTGGAACGAATTGCAAAAAATCTCTGAAGTTGGAGACTTATCTCCCTCACCAATTTTAAACATCTGCTATCTGAGCAGCTAACCGATCGCTCCAGCTGTACATAGTCCATCGGTATATAGCCCACCCAATTTACCTACCTCATCCCCATTCTGTTTTTATTTTATTTACTTTTCTGCTCTTTTGCACACCAGTATCTCTACCTGCACATGTTCATCTGATAATTTATCGCTCCAGTGTTAATCTGTTAAATTGTAATTATTCACTCCTATGGCCTATTTATTTCCTACCTCTTCATGCCGTTTGCACACAATGTATATAGATTTTTTTTTTACTATGTTATTGACTTGTTTATTGTTTATTGTTTACTCCATGTGTAACTCTGTGTTGTTGTCTGTTCACACTGCTATGCTTTATGTTGGCCAGATCCCAGTTGCAAATGAGAACTTGTTGTCAACGAGCTGACCTGGTTAACTAAAGGTGAAATAAAATTTAAAAAATAAAAAAAAATAGTGGTTTATTCACCTTCAATATCATCATCATCATCATCATCATCATCATCATCAGTACAAAATAAACACAGACACTTTCAGAAGGAGCAATGTCCTGTTACATGAAATATGATGTATTGCCATTTTAAAACACATCATGCAGACACAGTATGACATCATGGATGTTTGGAGTGTTGAAGGTAGTTCCACCAGCGAGGGAATTCCACTCCGGAACACAGAAAGATGGAACATACCGGAATGTTCGATGATTGATAATATTGCATCTTACAGTTAACAAGTTCAGATTATTTCTTGATTTAAAGCCTTTGTCCTTAGATGAATATCCACCATTTTGTCCAACTAGTAGTTAGAGAATAGAATACATTATTGTTTAGTGAGAATGTGATGTCATATGTTTCTTGACCCCCGAACTAGTGTCAAACGTTCCCATGTAGGAAGGAGGAGTTAGGGGTGGATGGGAGAGTGGAGATTCAATGGAGAGGTTTACCCCCCTGACAGCCCCATTGAGTCTGATTATGGGATGGAACATTGGGTGGGGGTAGTGGGGGTAAATATGGGCATCCCTTCTGATAGGCCATACCCACAGGAAGTGTCACTAAATGACGTTGTTGAACAGATGCATGAACTTCTGATTGTTCTCATCCTGGACGGGAGGCAGGAAGGGACAAAAAGCACAACAGGTAAGAAGCAGCTGGAGAGAAGGTTTAGTTATATTTCCATGTGTCTCTTTCCTCTTAGAAACCCTGTTGTATAAGAACCCAAAGTGAACCAGAGGGCCTTGTTGTGGTCACAATAACACCCTTTGACGTCCCTGTGGTCCTTCACACATTCCTGAGTCAGTACCTAGGGATTAGTAGAGGTCATCCAGACCGTTTTTACATGTGTAAACAGCTGGATCTCGTCTGAGCGGTTAGCTGGATATGCCGAGACCCACTACGTGCTTAATGCTGAGTGGTTTAGGTTCTGTCCACTATAGTGCTGTCTGGTCAGAACATGGTGTTGAGACCCGTTGAGTGGTTTAGGTTCTGTCCACTATAGTGCTGTCTGGTCAGAACATGGTGTTGAGACCCGTTGAGTGGTTTAGGTTCTGTCCACTATAGTGATGTCTGGTTAGAACATGGTGTTGAGACCCGTTGAGTGGTTTAGGTTCTGTCCACTATAGTGCTGTCTGGTCAGAACATGGTGTTGAGGCCCGTCTCTCTACTCGTGATGGTCACCACCACCACATACATGCAGACACATCTGTTTCCTTTTGCAGATGTTTTATATTATTGTGTGGTTATATTCGCTGGACTCACACTGCAGTAAGGAACTGCATGTCAAAACTGTGTCAGCAACACAACACTTCTTCTCAAGACTGACGATGCCGTGCACTAACTAAAGGTGAGGGGAGGCGGTGTCCTGCAGCGCATCCAAGCACCAATGATTGGTTGGATAAACAGCGGTGCTGTTTAGTTGAGAGGGCATGTAAACACACACAGTCATACCATGCTCATAGGGCTCTGGTCAAAGGTAGTGCACTATATAGTGATTGGGGTGTCATTTGGGACGCATTCAGTGTAAAGAAATGACAGTGGCATATTGTACTACTACAGACATCAGTGTTTGGGTGCTTAAATGTGACTTTGTCAAGTAGCCAGTGTTGTGTTTCACCATTCTGTCTGATTAATTTCCAGTTTGTATTGTTGTTATTAGCCCAACATTAGTGAGGACATTCATATCTGACTGCTGCAGTAATATTGAGATGCCAGTAGGAGGAGCTCTAGTCTAGAACACTGGAACCTTTAGTTCCACTTTGAAACAGCTGATGAGGAGAGTAAATTGAATGTGTTTGTAGAATAGAATGAATGACATCATGGAACTGACCAAATGTAAATGGAACTTTGACCTGTTCCATGTAGAACTCAGAGGGTCAAGGCAACACATTCTAATATATTATAAACATTCCATATAGAACAGTCAACATATTGTTAACATGGTTCTGTATTTAAATAAAAGTGGAAATGGGGGACATTTTGTCCATTATAGAAATGTAGGGCACATTTTAATACAGTAACCTCCCTTTTCTGACATGCTGTTCTGATTATCATGCATGTTAATGTCTTAAAAGAGGAAGGAAAGGACTGTTCTGCATCAGCTACTTGTGTTCTGACTACTATAAATATGTTTCAACCACAGAACACACATTTACTAGCAGTTCCCACTCACTACCAGTCAGTTGACTCACTGTACAAGACCTCTCCCCTTCAGTCTGTAAGTACTCTTGACAATATCTTGAAATATAGTTTTTTGTTTTTAGCCCTAAGTCATGTACTCAAGGGTCTCAGACATGGAGTGCTGATCTAGGATCAGGTCCTCCTGGTCCATATAATTATGATCTAAATGGGAAAACTAGATCCTACTCTGAGACATTTTGTGAATACAGACACTATCATAAAATGATGATATAAAAGGTATGTGTGACTTGTTGTTTATCCTCACAGCTTGGGGATAGGAGTTATCATTCAAGCTGGTGGTAACTGCCTTGCTCAAATTGGCAGATTTTTCCATCTTGCCAGGTCTGGGATTTGAACCAGTAATGTTTCAGTTACTGGCCCAACATTCATAACCGCTATGCTACCTGCCGATACCGCTGATACACCATATTACCAAACTATTATGATGAATGTGATTTACACACCATCCACCCAAGGCTGTGATGATGATGTGTTGTTATATCTGCATCCCAAATGACACCATATTCCCTATAGAGTGCACTACTTTTGACTAGAGTCCTACCTGCTGCCACCGATTGTTTGTATGTAGTTATTCTCCAGCTATAGAGTGAGTTGTTGTTTATGTTTCTAAGTCTGCAGGGTGGGAGATGCAACAATGTCCTTGAGAACAGCAGGAAGTGTGTTGGTGGTCTTTCTCTGGTCTGTAGCAGGTATGGTCTTTCTCTGGTCTGTAGCAGGTATGGTCTCATTCTTATCTTTAAGTTGCTCTGTTTAATAATCTACAGATATTTCTAAAAGGATAAGAATCATAATGTTTTTCTGGTGTGTTCTGTTAGGTGTCTCCACTTCACTTAAATAGTTATCTTTCACACCTCACTGAGTGATGCTTATCTGTGGTTTCCATTCACATTCAAATCAGGAACTATGGCAACAAAGTGTGGACAAACCCTACTTTCAGTATGAGCCAATATACCTTGTCCTCATTCTGATACCATTGTGATGTCTAACTGTGTTTCAGTGGTACTGGGTCAGAAAGGATGGAGTGTGACTTACACCACTCAGAGAATCTGTGCCTTGAAGGGGTCAACAGTAGAGCTGACTTGTTCTTATACATATCCCAGTGGTACAGTCACAACAACCCTCTGGTTCACTAATTGGGGGTCTGGTGTAGAACCTGAAGATCTAGGTCAGGACCCAGAGTATACAGGTCGTCTGGAGTATCATGGGGATAAGAAGAAAGACTCTATCCTGAGAATCACAGACCTGAGAGAGAGTGACTCAGCTACGTACAAATTCAGATTACTAACAGATCAGACCGAAGGGAAATATTATGGAGATCCTGGAGTCACTCTGTCTGTTACAGGTACAGTAACATTCTATATACTGGTGATCCTGGAGTCACTCTGTCTGTTACAGGTACAGTAACATTCTATATACTGGTGATCCTGGAGTCACTCTGTCTGTTACAGGTACAGTAACATTCTATATACTGGTGATCCTGGAGTCACTCTGTCGGTCTCAGGTACAGTTACATTCTGTATACTGGTGATCCTGGAGTCACTCTGTCTGTAACAGGTACAGTAACATTCTATATACTGGTGATCCTGGAGTCACTCTGTCTGTAACAGGTACAGTAACATTCTATATACTGGTGATCCTGGAGTCACTCTGTCTGTAACAGGTACAGTAACATTCTATATACTGGTGATCCTGGAGTCACTCTGTCTGTAACAGGTACAGTAACATTCTATATACTGGTGATCCTGGAGTCACTCTGTCTGTTACAGGTACAGTAACATTCTATATACTGGTGATCCTGGAGTCACTCTGTCTGTAACAGGTACAGTAACATTCTATATACTGGTGATCCTGGAGTCACTCTGTCTGTAACAGGTACAGTAACATGCTTTATGCTGCTAGTCTGTTGAATTAATATCTACTGTCCATTTCGATCTAGAAATTGGATTTGCATATATGGAACAGATTTAAGAATTAAATGAGTTTGAGAATGTCTTGCATCATGTTATTAAACTATAGAACAGGTGATTCAGGGTTTTAATGTTGTGATCTACTCCAGCTCTGCAGGTGAAGCTGACTTATTCAAGTTGGCAAAATTTGGTGACAATTACCTGTATCACCACCTGTACTCTGAGTAACCCCAAACCCACCTACATCTGGTATAAGAATGGACAACATCAACACGAGAGCACCTCCCCCCAGTACAAATACTCAGTCTACAGTAACAGTAAAGACAGTTACTCCTGTGCTGTAAAAGGCCATGAGGATCTCCACTCTCCAGCAGTGTGTGAGTATGAATTTAACTCAGTATTCTAGTATACCTTTTCAAGTATAACTCTTCTGTCTGCTAAACAGCCCTCACAGTTGTCTAACCAAACTGTAACACTTTGACAAGACAGGATGGAATAACTACTTTAGATTACTGAAGCTCACGATTCCACTGTGTAAATAATGTCCTCTTTATGTTTCAGGTGTTCAGGGTCAGAGCTGCAACACAGTGACTTACACCAAGAGGACAATCTGTGCCTTGAAGGGGTCAACAGTGTATATATCCTGTACTTATGACAGTGGTTATGATACAGTCAAATCATCACTCTGGTTTAGTCCTAAACAGAGATCTAGGTGGAGTGATAAGTTGACACCTGAGGACCTAACAAGAGACCCAGGATATGCAGGCCGTGTGGAGTACCCTGACAAAGAGAGATGGAGATACACTGGTCACTCCACCCTGAGAATCTCAAATCTGAGAGAGGAGGACTCAGCTGAGTATCGCTTCACTTATAAAACATACTACTTTGAATGGGGTCATAGTTTCCCAGGAACAACTCTGTCTGTCACAGGTAATACTACACTGTATGATACAACTGTAAATCATATTGAATTACAGGAGAAAATATATGAACCATCCTGTTAACACAGAGGTGTATGTGGTTTTATACATATTGTTTCAGGTCTGCAGGTGAAGGTGACTCCTGCTGCAGAGGGACAGAAGACACTGACCTGTATCACCACCTGTACTCTGACTGACAACCCCACCTACATCTGGTACAAGAATGGACAGAATGTACAAGGTGTCTCCTCCCCCATGTACTCCATCAGCAGTGAGAATGCAGACAGCTACTTCTGTGCTGTAAAAGGCCATCTCAGCTCTGCTGCAGTGTGTGAGTACAGTACAATAGTACAGTATTCTACTTAGCAAGTATCATGTATTCAGGTTAAAGAGACGTCTTACTTTATCAATCATTTTAGAACAAAAATATATATTTTTACTAATTGCTAATATTACTTTGACAAAACATTTGGTATTTTACATCAGATAAACCAAAGAACACCTCAGTGTCAGTCAGTCCCTCTGGTGAAATAGTGGATGGCAGTTCAGTGACTCTGACCTGCAGCAGTGATGCCAACCCACCTGTCCAGAGTTACACCTGGTGGTACAAGAAGAATGGAGGTGACAATCAGAGTATGACAGGACCACAGCATGTCTTCAATCAAATCCAGTCATCTGACACTGGAGAGTACTACTGTGAGTCCCAGAATGAGATGGGGACAGACATGTCTAGGACCATAAACATGGATGTGAAGTGTGAGTAAAGTACAGCTCAGTGTTTGAATGAGAAGGTAGCAAAACAATTATAACTAAATGAAGTAGTCCTGAAGTACAACATCTCCAAATGAGTATTTATTAATTTTATTAATGTTTTGTGTAAGTTAGAGTTTTAGATAGTTCTCTGACTTAACAGATCATTTATTTTTGACATGACATATCATTTGTAAATATACTACTGCTATAAATATACTACTGTCCTATCCGTCGGACATATTCTCCTTTACTAGATGGTCCAAAGAACACCTCAGTGTCAGTCAGTCCCTCTGGTGAAATAGTGGAGGGCAGTTCAGTGACTCTGACCTGCAGCAGTGATGCCAACCCACCTGTGGACAAATACACCTGGTACAAGAAGAATGGAGCTTCACTGAGAGGATCTGAAAAGACATACAATTTCACGACCATCATCTCTGAGGACAGAGGAGAATATTACTGTGAAGCTGAGAATAAATATAGACGTCTCAACTCTTCTTCTGTGTTTGTGGACGTTCAGTGTAAGTTCACCTCATCTTTAATCAGAGGATCACGTTAAATTCATATTTAAATCACAAGTAAAACACTATTTAATACACTGTTGTTACATATTGTCCACCAGACGGCCCAAAGAACACCTCAGTGTCAGTCAGTCCCTCTGGTGAAATAGTGGAGGGCAGTTCAGTGACTCTGACCTGCAGCAGTGATGCCAACCCACCTGTGGACAAATACACCTGGTACTTTCAAAATGAGACTTTTCTAAATGGATGTGGACAGATGTACAACATCAGTAACTTCAAGTCTAAGGACAGTGGACATTACCACTGTGAGGCCTGGAATAGAAGAGGATCTAGGAACTCTACAGCTCTGATGATCATTTTACCAGGTGAAGTTTCATCTTATATATTTCAACACAAAATGATGTTTCAAACTAATATTAATAATTATACTTTAGCTTATACAACTTTGTTTTATAATTATATATACTTTGAGATTAGATAAGTTAACAAATATTGTTCTAATGTCCTCATATCATCCATATTTTATTGTAGGGAAACAAACCTCAGTTCTGACTGCAGCTGTAGGAATCACAGTGGTTGTTCTGGTTCTCATCCTCTGTTTCTCTGGACTCATGTGGTTCAGGTGAGAGATTCTTTTAAAGATTATTTCACTCCAACTCTTTTTTATGAACTTACTTTGTTCATTGATTCGTTCAATAATAAATGTATTAATTAATGTGTAAACCAGGAAGAAGGCCTCCACATCCACCTCTGACACAAGAGACACATCAGAGAATGATCAGGTGAGTCTGTTGGAAACAGAGAATGTACAGGTGAGTCTGTTGGAATCAGAGAATGTACAGGTGAGTCTGTTGGAATCAGAGAATGTACAGGTGAGTCTGTTGGAAACAGAGAATGATCAGGTGAGTCTGTTGGAAACAGAGAATGTACAGGTGAGTCTGTTGGAAACAGAGAATGTACAGGTGAGTCTGTTGGAAACAGAGAATGTACAGGTGAGTCTGTTGGAAACAGAGAATGTACAGGTGAGTCTGTTGGAAACAGAGAATGTACAGGTGAGTCTGTTGGAAACAGAAAATGTACAGGTGAGTCTGTTGGAAACAGAGAATATACAGGTGAGTCTGTTGGAAACAGAGAATGTACAGGTGAGTCTGCTGGAAACAGAGAATGTACAGGTGAGTCTGTTGGAAACAGAGAATGTACAGGTGAGTCTGCTGGAAACAGAGAATGTACAGGTGAGTCTGTTGGAAACAGAGAATGTACAGGTGAGTCTGTTGGAATCAGAGAATGTACAGGTGAGTCTGTTGGAAACAGAGAATGTACAGGTGAGTCTGTTGGAAACAGAGAATGTACAGGTGAGTCTGTTGGAAACAGAGAATGTACAGGTGAGTCTGTTGGAAACAGAGAATGTACAGGTGAGTCTGCTGGAAACAGAGAATGTACAGGTGAGTCTGTTGGAAACAGAGAATGTACAGGTGAGTCTGCTGGAAACAGAGAATGTACAGGTGAGTCTGTTGGAAACAGAGAATGTACAGGTGAGTCTGTTGGAATCAGAGAATGTACAGGTGAGTCTGTTGGAAACAGAGAATGTACAGGTGAGTCTGTTGGAAACAGAGAATGTACAGGTGAGTCTGCTGGAAACAGAGAATGTACAGGTGAGTCTGTTGGAAACAGAGAATGTACAGGTGAGTCTGCTGGAAACAGATAATGTACAGGTGAGTCTGTTGGAAACAGAGAATGTACAGGTGAGTCTGCTGGAAACAGAGAATGTACAGGTGAGTCTGTTGGAAACAGAGAATGTACAGGTGAGTCTGTTGGAAACAGAGAATGTACAGGTGAGTCTGTTGGAAACAGAGAATGTACAGGTGAGTCTGTTGGAAACAGAGAATGTACAGGTGAGTCTGTTGGAAACAGAGAATGTACAGGTGAGTCTGTTACTATCAGATTATGTGTATTGCTTGGTGGAACATTTCTACTCCTCATGTTGTCTGTCCTCTTCCCATCAGGGAGACTCTAGTCCAGTGTATGAAAACGTCTCAAGCATGTCCACAGCCCCTACTGCAGCACAGACAGCAGCCACAGATGACCAGGATGATGTTCACTACTCCAGCGTCCACTTCTCTCACTCCAAAAACCAGGAAGTGCCTCTGTACTCCACCGTCCAAGTGCCTCAGCCCCAGAAAGAGGATGAGGATGTCCAGTACGATGCTGTGAAATTCAACCTCCCCAGTGCTGCCAACCAGTGAGCATATTCTGCCATTAAAACAACATAGAGCCAATTCTAGAGCATTGTGAATACACCACATTAAAGGAGAAGTTGGCTTTTTTACAACCAAATTAAAAATGTTGATGTAACTGCTATGTTGTATTCTGGTCCAGACAACTTTGATTTCACTTGTTTTAGAGAAACTTTCCCCAACCAGCAATTCACTTCCTCATCCTCGTTGTGCAGTACAGAGGCTCTGAAAAACATGAACAAATGCTCCAAAAAAAAACAAATCCATCCTTTTAGAAACAGAAATATCTCAGTATAGTGATGCAGGTGTTTAGATGTAACAGTTGTACACATGACATTGTGTCATTCTGAACTTTATCCACAACGTTATATTCCGTTTTGTGATGCTCCTGCTGTTTCTCCGTCCAACTGTTCTTTTCTCAGTGTATCAGGCTGCTAGAACGGACGAGAAGCATCGTTCAAGTCTCAACAACATGGAACATGACGTTACGGATTAAGTTCAGAATGACACCATTTCATGTGTACAACATCTAAAGACATGCATCACTATAGACGACTTAGAGCTTTTTAGATTCTAAAAGGATGTTTTTGGGGGGTGTTTTTGGAGCCCACTGACTGAACAACGAGGATGAGGAAGTGAATAGATGGTTGGGGATAGTTTCTCAAAAACAAGTGAAATCGCAAAAAGAATCGGCCCCTTCTATAACATACTATTTACATATCATTTTTTAAAGGTTTGGTTGTAAACAAGCTGTATTCTTGATAACAGCTCATTCATATGCTGCTACTTATTGGAACGAGAAGACCAAGATGTCATCAATAAGCAAAAGAGTTGACCCTCAGTGGCCACTAGTGATGTCATTTCCTTAAACTACAAACCCAACAATAGAAATCTCAAGACGATTCCCATGTCTATAATGAGATAGTGGTGGTTTTGAGGAACTATTCTGTGTTCCAAATGGAACCCTATTCCTTATTTAGTGCACTACATTTCACCAGAACCTTAGAGGCCTTGGTCAAAGTAATGCACTATAAAGACTATATGAAGGTTTTGGGGGGATGCAGATTCTGTTTTATTTCTGTTTTTCTCTCTTCAGACCCACAACAGCACAAGCAGCTGAGGAGTACTCTTCTGTTCTCTACAGTACAGTCAACAAACCTGAAACAAGAAGACCTGAACATTACAAACCCAGAACCAGGAAGACCTGAACACAACAAACCCAGAACCAAGAAGACCTGAACACAACAAACCCAGAACCAAGAACACCTGAACACAACAAACCCAGAACCAAGAACACCTGAACACAACAAACCCAGAACCAAGAAGACCTGAACACAACAAACCCAGAACCAAGAACACCTGAACACAACAAACCCAGAACCAAGAAGACAACAAACCCAGAACCAAGAAGACCTGAACACAACAAACCCAGAACCAAGAAGACCTGAACATAACAAACCCTGAACCAAGAAGACCTGAACACAACAAACCCAGAACCAAGAAGACCTGAACACAAGTTTGACAGAAACCCTGTATAGCTGGACCTGTATAGTCCAACTAAGTGTTATAATAATCTATCATAAGATTTGCCATTTAGAAAATGCTTTTATCCAAAGCGACTTATAATTATGTGTGAATACATTTTACATGCCGGTGGCCTCATTGGGAATGGAAACCATGCACCATGCTCTACCAACTGAGACACACAGGACTACTGTATTCACACTTAGTTGGAGTGCTGATCTATGGTCAGTTTTGTCTTATAAACGATGCTGTACTTGTCACCTTGCTCCGTTGTGCACCGGGGCCTCCCACTCCTCTTTCTATTCTGGTTAGAGCCAGTTTGCGCTGTTCTGTGAAGGGAGTAGTACACAGAGTTGTTCCATGCAATTTCTCGCATGGAATAGCCTTCATTTCTCAGAACAAGAATAGACTGACAAGTTTCAGAAGAAAGTTATTTGTTTCTTGCCATTTTGAGCCTGTAATCGAACGCACAAATACTGATACTCCAGATACTCAACGAGTCTAAGGCCAGTTTTATTGCTTCTTTAAATCGGGACAACAGTTTTTAGCTGTGCTAACATAATTGCAAAAGGGTTTTCTAATGATCAATTAGCCTTTTAAAATGATAAACTTGGATTAGCTAAGAGCTAAGTGACCCCAAACTTTTGACCAGTAGTGTGTGTGTGTGTATATATATAAATTATTCTTATTTACATTTTTCATAAAAAAAAAATATACACTTATAATCAAATTTATAAGATTATATATGAACATTCAATATTTTCTTTCTATTTTGTTTCTGTTCTATTATACAGTACTGTGCTATTCTGTTACATTATACAGTACTGTGCTATTCTGTTACATTATACAGTACAGTACTGTTCTGTTACATTATACAGTACTGTACTGTTCTGTTACATTATACAGTACTGTACTGTTCTGTTACATTATACAGTACTGTACTGTTCTGTTACATTATACAGTACTGTACTATTCTATTACAGTATTGTACTATTCTATTGCAGTACAGTACTATTCTATTGCAGTATTGTACTATTCTATTACATTATACAGTACAGTACTATTCTATTGCAGTATTGTACTATTCTATTACAGTATTGTACTATTCTATTGCAGTATTGTACTATTCTATTACAGTATTGTACTATTCTATTGCAGTATTGTACTATTCTATTACATTATACAGTACAGTACTATTCTATTACATTATACAGTACAGTATTATTCTATTACATTATACAGTACAGTACTATTCTATTACATTATACAGTACAGTACTATTCTATTACATTATACAGTACAGTACTATTCTATTACATTATACAGTACAGTACTAATCTATTACATTATACAGTACTGTACTATTCTATTACATTATACAGTACTGTACTATTCTATTACAGTATACAGTGCTGTACTATTACAGTATTGTACTATTCTATTACAGTATTGTACTATTCTATTGCAGTATTGTACTATTCTATTACAGTATTGTACTATTCTATTACATTATACAGTACAGTACTATTCTATTACATTATACAGTACAGTACTAATCTATTACATTATACAGTATTGTACTATTCTATTACAGTATTGTACTATTCTATTGCAGTATTGTACTATTCTATTACAGTATTGTACTATTCTATTACATTATACAGTACAGTACTATTCTATTACATTATACAGTACAGTACTATTCTATTACATTATACAGTACAGTACTATTCTATTACATTATACAGTACAGTACTATTCTATTACATTATACAGTACAGTACTAATCTATTACATTATACAGTACAGTACTAATCTATTACATTATACAGTACTGTACTATTCTATTACATTATACAGTACTGTACTATTCTATTGCAGTATTGTACTATTCTATTACAGTACAGTACTATTCTATTACATTATACAGTACAGTACTATTCTATTACATTATACAGTACAGTACTAATCTATTACATTATACAGTACTGTACTATTCTATTACATTATACAGTACTGTACTATTCTATTACAGTATACAGTGCTGTACTATTACAGTATTGTACTATTCTATTACAGTATTGTACTATTCTATTGCAGTATTGTACTATTCTATTACAGTATTGTACTATTCTATTACATTATACAGTATTGTACTATTCTATTACAGTATTGTACTATTCTATTGCAGTATTGTACTATTCTATTACAGTATTGTACTATTCTATTACATTATACAGTACAGTACTATTCTATTACATTATACAGTACTATTCTATTGCAGTATTGTACTATTCTATTACAGTATTGTACTATTCTATTACATTATACAGTACAGTACTATTCTATTACATTATACAGTACTATTCTATTACATTATACAGTGCTGTACTATTACAGTATTGTACTATTCTATTACATTATACAGTACAGTACTATTCTATTGCAGTATTGTACTATTCTATTACAGTATTGTACTATTCTATTACATTATACAGTACAGTACTATTCTATTACATTATACAGTACTATTCTATTGCAGTATTGTACTATTCTATTACAGTATTGTACTATTCTATTACATTATACAGTACAGTACTATTCTATTGCAGTATTGTACTATTCTATTACAGTATTGTACTATTCTATTACATTATACAGTACAGTACTATTCTATTACATTATACAGTACTATTCTATTACATTATACAGTGCTGTACTATTACAGTATTGTACTATTCTATTACATTATACAGTACAGTACTATTCTATTGCAGTATTGTACTATTCTATTACAGTATTGTACTATTCTATTACATTATACAGTACAGTACTATTCTATTACATTATACAGTACTATTCTATTGCAGTATTGTACTATTCTATTACAGTATTGTACTATTCTATTAAATTATACAGTACAGTACTATTCTATTACAGTATACAGTGCTGTACTATTACAGTATTGTACTATTCTATTACATTATACAGTACAGTACTATTCCATTGCAGTATTGTACTATTCTATTACAGTATTGTACTATTCTATTACATTATACAGTACAGTACTATTCTGTTACATTATACAGTACAGTACTATTCTATTACAGTATACAGTGCTGTACTATTACAGTATTGTACTATTCTATTACATTATACAGTACAGTACTATTCTATTACATTATACAGTACTATTCTATTACATTATACAGTACTGTACTATTCTATTACATTATACAGTACTGTACTATTCTATTACAGTATACAGTGCTGTACTATTACAGTATTGTACTATTCTATTACATTATACAGTACAGTACTATTCTATTGCAGTATTGTACTATTCTATTACAGTATTGTACTATTCTATTACATTATACAGTACAGTACTATTCTATTACATTATACAGTACTATTCTATTACAGTATTGTACTATTCTATTACATTATACAGTACAGTACTATTCTATTACATTATACAGTACAGTAATATTCTATTACATTATACAGTACAGTACTATTCTATTACATTATACAGTACAGTACTATTCTATTACATTATACAGTACAGTACTATTCTATTACATTATACAGTACAGTACTATTCTATTACATTATGCAGTACAGTACTAATCTATTACATTATACAGTGCTGTACTATTACAGTATTGTACTATTCTATTACATTACACAGTACAGTACTATTCTATTACATTATACAGTACAGTACTATTCTATTACATTATGCAGTACAGTACTAATCTATTACATTATACAGTACTGTACTATTCTATTACATTATACAGTACTGTACTATTCTATTACATTATACAGTACTGTACTATTCTATTACATTATGCAGTACAGTACTAATCTATTACATTATACAGTACAGTACTATTCTATTACATTATGCAGTACAGTACTAATCTATTACATTATACAGTACAGTACTATTCTATTACATTATACAGTACAGTACTAATCTATTACATTATACAGTACAGTACTAATCTATTACATTATACAATACTGTTAGATGATACATAATATATGTTTACTTGGTTTGTTCATGTACATTTATTATTGGTTTTATGACACATTTATGGTAATATTTTGCCTCAGTGTCCTGATGCAACGTCTCTTATTGCTTTTATAAATATACAAAATACTGGAAACTGTTAAGTGTGGAATGTGTTTAATAAACTGTTCAGATTCAACTTCATTGTCTTCACCTTGTTATAACAGTATCTTCAAAGTAGCTTTTAAAATCACGCCTCTTGTACTGTACATACAGTAACTACTGTTAGGTTCTTATTTTTCAGAGTAAATGACTCACGGACACTAGAGAAGCTTCAACCATTTTTTATTCTTCCCAAAGGTTCTGTACAGCTGTATTCAGACAGCAAAACATTTCTCACCATCACTGTTATATACATCCCACTTAAGGACACTCCTCCTTCTCTCCAATCCTTACATCATATGGTTCTATAGGAAGAAGGTAACCAGATACTAAACCCTGATTACTCCCTTAAGGGGAACTGACCTCACCTCCTGACCTCAACCCCTCCTTCCCCTAGTCCACAGATGTCCATCTGTCTCCCCTATCTCAACCCCTCCTTCCCCTAGTCCACAGACGTCCGTCTGTCTCCCCTATCTTAACCCCTCCTTCCTCTAGTCCACAGATCTCAACCCCTCCTTCCCCTAGTCCACAGACGTCCATCTGTCTCCCCTATCTCAACCCCTCCTTCCCCTAGTCCACAGATGTCTGTCTGTCTCCCCTATCTCAACCCCTCCTTCCCCTAGTCCGCAGATGTCCGTCTGTCTCCCCTATCTCAACCCCTCCTTCCCCTAGTCCACAGATCTCAACCCCTCCTTCCCCTAGTCCACAGATGTCCATCTGTCTCCCCTATCTCAACCCCTCCTTCCCCTAGTCCACAGATGTCCGTCTGTCTCCCCTATCTCAACCCCTCCTTCCCCTAGTCCACAGATCTCAACCCCTCCTTCCCCTAGCCCACAGATCTCAACCCCTCCTTCCCCTAGTCCACAGACATCCACCTGTCTCCCCTATCTCAACCCCTACTTCCCCTAGTCCACAGATCTCAAGCCCGTCTTCCCCTAGTCCACAGATCTCAACCCCACCTTCCCCTAGCCCACAGATCTCAACCCCTCCTTCCCCTAGTCCACAGACGTCCATCTGTCTCCCCTATCTCAACCCCTCCTTCCCCTAGTCCACAGATGTCAGTCTGTCTCCCCTGTCTCAACCCCTCCTTCCCCTAGCCCACAGATCTCAACCCCTTCTTCCCCTAGTCCACAGATCTCAACCCCTCCTTCCCCTAGCCCACAGATCTCAACCCCTCCTTCCCCTAGTCCACAGACGTCCATCTGTCTCCCCTATCTCAACCCCTCCTTCTCCTAGTCCACAGATCTCAACCCCTCCTACCCCTAGCCCACAGATCTCAACCCCTCCTTCCCCTAGTCCACAGACGTCCATCTGTCTCCCCTATCTCAACCCCTCCTTCCCCTAGTCCACAGACGTCCATCTGTCTCCCCTATCTCAACCCCTCCTTCCCCTAGTCCACAGACGTCCATCTGTCTCCCCTATCTCAACCCCTCCTTCCCCTAGTCCACAGACGTCCATCTGTCTCCCCTATCTCAACCCCTCCTTCCCCTAGTCCACAGATCTCAACCCCTCCTTCCCCTAGTCCACAGATCTCAACCCCTCCTTCCCCTAGCCCACAGATCTCAACCCCTCCTTCCCCTAGTCCACAGACGTCCATCTGTCTCCCCTATCTCAACCCCTCCTTCCCCTAGTCCACAGATCTCAACCCCTCCTTCCCCTAGCCCACAGATCTCAACCCCTCCTTCCCCTAGTCCACAGACGTCCATCTGTTTCCCCTATCTCAACCCCTCCTTCCCCTAGTCCACAGACGTCCATCTGTCTCCCCTATCTCAACCCATCCTTCCCCTAGTCCACAGACGTCCATCTGTCTCCCCTCTCAACCCCTCCTTCCCCTAGTCGACAGACGTCCATCTGTCTCCCCTATCTCAACCCCTCCTTCCCCTAGTCCACAGATCTCAACCCCTCCTTCCCCTAGTCCACAGACGTCCATCTGTCTCCCCTATCTCAACCCCTCCTTCCTCTAGTCCACAGATCTCAACCCCTCCTTCACCTAGTCCACAGACGTCCATCTGTCTCCCCTATCTCAACCCCTCCTTCCCCTAGTCCACAGACGTCCATCTGTCTCCCCTATCTCAACCCCTCCTTCCCCTAGTCCACAGACGTCCGTCTGTCTCCCCTATCTCAACCCCTCCTTCCCCTAGTCCACAGATCTCAACCCCTCCTTCCCCTAGTCCACAGACGTCCATCTGTCTCCCCTATCTCAACCCCTCCTTCCCCTAGTCCACAGACGTCCGTCTGTCTCCCCTATCTCAACCCCTCCTTCCCTAGTCCACAGATCTCAACCCCTCCTACCCCTAGCCCACAGATCTCAACCCCTCCTTCCCCTAGTCCACAGACGTCCATCTGTCTCCCCTATCTCAACCCCTCCTTCCCCTAGTCCACAGACGTCCATCTGTCTCCCCTATCTCAACCCCTCCTTACCCTAGTCCACAGACGTCCATCTGTCTCCCCTATCTCAACCCCTCCTTCCCCTAGTCCACAGACGTCCATCTGTCTCCCCTATCTCAACCCCTCCTTCCCCTAGTCCACAGATCTCAATCCCTCCTACCCCTAGCCCACAGATCTCAACCCCTCCTTCCCCTAGTCCACAGACGTCCATCTGTCTCCCCTATCTCAACCCCTCCTTCCCCTAGCCCACAGATCTCAACCCCTCCTTCCCCTAGTCCACAGACGTCCATCTGTCTCCCCTATCTCAACCCCTCCTTCCCCTAGTCCACAGATCTCAACCCCTCCTTCCCCTAGCCCACAGATCTCAACCCCTCCTTCCCCTAGTCCACAGACTTCCATCTGTTTCCCCTATCTCAACCCCTCCTTCCCCTAGTCCACAGACGTCCATCTGTCTCCCCTATCTCAACCCCTCCTTCCCCTAGTCCACAGACGTCCATCTGTCTCCCCTATCTCAACCCCTCCTTCCCCTAGTCTACAGACGTCCATCTGTCTCCCCTCTCAACCCCTCCTTCCCCTAGTCCACAGACGTCCATCTGTCTCCCCTATCTCAACCCCTCCTTCCCCTAGTCCACAGACGTCCATCTGTCTCCCCTATCTCAACCCCTCCTTCCCCTAGTCCACAGATCTCAACCCCTCCTTCCCCTAGTCCACAGATGTCCATCTGTCTCCCCTATCTCAACCCCTCCTTCCCCTAGTCCACAGACGTCCATCTGTCTCCCCTATCTCAACCCCTCCTTCCCCTAGTCCACAGATCTCAACCCCTCCTTCCCCTAGCCCACAGATCTCAACCCCTCCTTCCCCTAGTCCACAGACATCCATCTGTCTCCCCTATCTCAACCCCTCCTTCCCCTAGTCCACAGACGTCCATCTGTCTCCCCTATCTCAACCCCTCCTTCCCCTAGTCCACAGACATCCATCTGTCTCCCCTATCTCAACCCCTCCTTCCCCTAGTCCACAGACGTCCATCTGTCTCCCCTATCTCAACCCCTCCTTCCCCTAGTCCACAGATCTCAACCCCTCCTTCCCCTAGTCCACAGACGTCCATCTGTCTCCCCTATCTCAACCCCTCCTTCCCCTAGTCCACAGATCTCAACCCCTCCTTCCCCTAGTCCACAGATGTCCATCTGTCTCCCCTATCTCCACCCCTCCTTCCCCTAGTCTACAGACGTCCATCTGTCTCCCCTCTCAACCCCTCCTTCCCCTAGTCCACAGACGTCCATCTGTCTCCCCTATCTCAACCCCTCCTTCCCCTAGTCCACAGACGTCCATCTGTCTCCCCTATCTCAACCCCTCCTTCCCCTAGTCCACAGATCTCAACCCCTCCTTCCCCTAGTCCACAGATGTCCATCTGTCTCCCCTATCTCAACCCCTCCTTCCCCTAGTCCACAGACGTCCATCTGTCTCCCCTATCTCAACCCCTCCTTCCCCTAGTCCACAGATCTCAACCCCTCCTTCCCCTAGCCCACAGATCTCAACCCCTCCTTCCCCTAGTCCACAGACATCCATCTGTCTCCCCTATCTCAACCCCTCCTTCCCCTAGTCCACAGACGTCCATCTGTCTCCCCTATCTCAACCCCTCCTTCCCCTAGTCCACAGACATCCATCTGTCTCCCCTATCTCAACCCCTCCTTCCCCTAGTCCACAGACGTCCATCTGTCTCCCCTATCTCAACCCCTCCTTCCCCTAGTCCACAGATCTCAACCCCTCCTTCCCCTAGTCCACAGACATCCATCTGTCTCCCCTATCTCAACCCCTCCTTCCCCTAGTCCACAGATCTCAACCCCTCCTTCCCCTAGTCCACAGATGTCCATCTGTCTCCCCTATCTCCACCCCTCCTTCCCCTAGTCCACAGACGTCCATCTGTCTCCCCTATCTCAACCCCTCCTTCCCCTAGTCCACAGATCTCAACCCCTCCTTCCCCTAGCCCACAGATCTCAACCCCTCCTTCCCCTAGTCCACAGACATCCATCTGTTTCCCCTATCTCAACCCCTCCTTCCTCTAGTCCACAGACGTCCATCTGTCTCCCTTATCTCAACCCCTCCTTCCCCTAGTCCACAGACGTCCATCTGTCTCCCCTATCTCAACCCCTCCTTCCCCTAGTCCACAGACGTCCGTCTGTCTCCCCTATCTTAACCCCTCCTTCCTCTAGTCCACAGATCTCAACCCCTCCTTCCCCTAGTCCACAGACGTCCATCTGTCTCCCCTATCTCAACCCCTCCTTCCCCTAGTCCACAGATGTCTGTCTGTCTCCCCTATCTCAACCCCTCCTTCCCCTAGTCCGCAGATGTCCGTCTGTCTCCCCTATCTCAACCCCTCCTTCCCCTAGTCCACAGATCTCAACCCCTCCTTCCCCTAGTCCACAGATGTCCATCTGTCTCCCCTATCTCAACCCCTCCTTCCCCTAGTCCACAGATGTCCGTCTGTCTCCCCTATCTCAACCCCTCCTTCCCCTAGTCCACAGATCTCAACCCCTCCTTCCCCTAGCCCACAGATCTCAACCCCTCCTTCCCCTAGTCCACAGACATCCACCTGTCTCCCCTATCTCAACCCCTCCTTCCCCTAGTCCACAGATCTCAAGCCCGTCTTCCCCTAGTCCACAGATCTCAACCCCACCTTCCCCTAGCCCACAGATCTCAACCCCTCCTTCCCCTAGTCCACAGACGTCCATCTGTCTCCCCTATCTCAACCCCTCCTTCCCCTAGTCCACAGATGTCAGTCTGTCTCCCCTGTCTCAACCCCTCCTTCCCCTAGCCCACAGATCTCAACCCCTTCTTCCCCTAGTCCACAGATCTCAACCCCTCCTTCCCCTAGCCCACAGATCTCAACCCCTCCTTCCCCTAGTCCACAGACGTCCATCTGTCTCCCCTATCTCAACCCCTCCTTCTCCTAGTCCACAGATCTCAACCCCTCCTACCCCTAGCCCACAGATCTCAACCCCTCCTTCCCCTAGTCCACAGACGTCCATCTGTCTCCCCTATCTCAACCCCTCCTTCCCCTAGTCCACAGACGTCCATCTGTCTCCCCTATCTCAACCCCTCCTTCCCCTAGTCCACAGACGTCCATCTGTCTCCCCTATCTCAACCCCTCCTTCCCCTAGTCCACAGACGTCCATCTGTCTCCCCTATCTCAACCCCTCCTTCCCCTAGTCCACAGATCTCAACCCCTCCTTCCCCTAGTCCACAGATCTCAACCCCTCCTTCCCCTAGCCCACAGATCTCAACCCCTCCTTCCCCTAGTCCACAGACGTCCATCTGTCTCCCCTATCTCAACCCCTCCTTCCCCTAGTCCACAGATCTCAACCCCTCCTTCCCCTAGCCCACAGATCTCAGCCCCTCCTTCCCCTAGTCCACAGACGTCCATCTGTTTCCCCTATCTCAACCCCTCCTTCCCCTAGTCCACAGACGTCCATCTGTCTCCCCTATCTCAACCCATCCTTCCCCTAGTCCACAGACGTCCATCTGTCTCCCCTATCTCAACCCCTCCTTCCCCTAGTCTACAGACGTCCATCTGTCTCCCCTCTCAACCCCTCCTTCCCCTAGTCCACAGACGTCCATCTGTCTCCCCTATCTCAACCCCTCCTTCCCCTAGTCCACAGATCTCAACCCCTCCTTCCCCTAGTCCACAGACGTCCATCTGTCTCCCCTATCTCAACCCCTCCTTCCTCTAGTCCACAGATCTCAACCCCTCCTTCACCTAGTCCACAGACGTCCATCTGTCTCCCCTATCTCAACCCCTCCTTCCCCTAGTCCACAGATGTCCGTCTGTCTCCCCTATCTCAACCCCTCCTTCCCCTAGTCCACAGATCTCAACCCCTCCTTCCCCTAGTCCACAGACGTCCATCTGTCTCCCCTATCTCAACCCCTCCTTCCCCTAGTCCACAGACGTCCGTCTGTCTCCCCTATCTCAACCCCTCCTTCCCCTAGTCCACAGATCTCAACCCCTCCTTCCCCTAGTCCACAGACGTCCATCTGTCTCCCCTATCTCAACCCCTCCTTCCCCTAGTCCACAGACGTCCGTCTGTCTCCCCTATCTCAACCCCTCCTTCCCTAGTCCACAGATCTCAACCCCTCCTACCCCTAGCCCACAGATCTCAACCCCTCCTTACCCTAGTCCACAGACGTCCATCTGTCTCCCCTATCTCAACCCCTCCTTACCCTAGTCCACAGACGTCCATCTGTCTCCCCTATCTCAACCCCTCCTTCCCCTAGTCCACAGACGTCCATCTGTCTCCCCTATCTCAACCCCTCCTTACCCTAGTCCACAGACGTCCATCTGTCTCCCCTATCTCAACCCCTCCTTCCCCTAGTCCACAGACGTCCATCTGTCTCCCCTATCTCAACCCCTCCTTCCCCTAGTCCACAGATCTCAACCCCTCCTACCCCTAGCCCACAGATCTCAACCCCTCCTTCCCCTAGTCCACAGACGTCCATCTGTCTCCCCTATCTCAACCCCTCCTTCCCCTAGTCCACAGATCTCAACCCCTCCTTCCCCTAGCCCACAGATCTCAACCCCTCCTTCCCCTAGTCCACAGACGTCCATCTGTCTCCCCTATCTCAACCCCTCCTTCCCCTAGTCCACAGATCTCAACCCCTCCTTCCCCTAGCCCACAGATCTCAACCCCTCCTTCCCCTAGTCCACAGACTTCCATCTGTTTCCCCTATCTCAACCCCTCCTTCCCCTAGTCCACAGACGTCCATCTGTCTCCCCTATCTCAACCCCTCCTTCCCCTAGTCCATAGACGTCCATCTGTCTCCCCTATCTCAACCCCTCCTTCCCCTAGTCTACAGACGTCCATCTGTCTCCCCTCTCAACCCCTCCTTCCCCTAGTCCACAGACGTCCATCTGTCTCCCCTATCTCAACCCCTCCTTCCCCTAGTCCACAGACGTCCATCTGTCTCCCCTATCTCAACCCCTCCTTCCCCTAGTCCACAGATCTCAACCCCTCCTTCCCCTAGTCCACAGATGTCCATCTGTCTCCCCTATCTCAACCCCTCCTTCCCCTAGTCCACAGACGTCCATCTGTCTCCCCTATCTCAACCCCTCCTTCCCCTAGTCCACAGATCTCAACCCCTCCTTCCCCTAGCCCACAGATCTCAACCCCTCCTTCCCCTAGTCCACAGACATCCATCTGTCTCCCCTATCTCAACCCCTCCTTCCCCTAGTCCACAGACGTCCATCTGTCTCCCCTATCTCAACCCCTCCTTCCCCTAGTCTACAGACGTCCATCTGTCTCCCCTCTCAACCTCTCCTTCCCCTAGTCCACAGACTTCCATCTGTTTCCCCTATCTCAACCCCTCCTTCCCCTAGTCCACAGACGTCCATCTGTCTCCCCTATCTCAACCCCTCCTTCCCCTAGTCCACAGACGTCCATCTGTCTCCCCTATCTCAACCCCTCCTTCCCCTAGTCTACAGACGTCCATCTGTCTCCCCTCTCAACCCCTCCTTCCCCTAGTCCACAGACGTCCATCTGTCTCCCCTATCTCAACCCCTCCTTCCCCTAGTCCACAGATCTCAACCCCTCCTTCCCCTAGTCCACAGACGTCCATCTGTCTCCCCTATCTCAACCCCTCCTTCCCCTAGTCCACAGATCTCAACCCCTCCTTCCCCTAGTCCACAGATGTCCATCTGTCTCCCCTATCTCCACCCCTCCTTCCCCTAGTCCACAGACGTCCATCTGTCTCCCCTATCTCAACCCCTCCTTCCCCTAGTCCACAGATCTCAACCCCTCCTTCCCCTAGCCCACAGATCTCAACCCCTCCTTCCCCTAGTCCACAAACATCCATCTGTTTCCCCTATCTCAACCCCTCCTTCCTCTAGTCCACAGACGTCCATCTGTCTCCCCTATCTCAACCCCTCCTTCCCCTAGTCCACAGACGTCCATCTGTCTCCCCTATCTCAACCCCTCCTTCCCCTAGTCTACAGACGTCCATCTGTCTCCCCTCTCAACCCCTCCTTCCCCTAGTCCACAGACGTCCATCTGTCTCCCCTATCTCAACCCCTCCTTCCCCTAGTCCACAGACGTCCATCTGTCTCCCCTATCTCAACCCCTCCTTCCCCTAGTCTACAGACGTCCATCTGTCTCCCCTCTCAACCCCTCCTTCCCCTAGTCCACAGACGTCCATCTGTCTCCCCTATCTCAACCCCTCCTTCCCCTAGTCCACAGACGTCCATCTGTCTCCCCTATCTCAACCCCTCCTTCCCCTAGTCCACAGATGTCCATCTGTCTCCCCTCTCAAACCATCCTTCCCCTAGTCCACAGACGTCCATCTGTCTCCCCTATCTCAACCCCTCCTTCCCCTAGTCCACAGACGTCAACCCCTCCTTCCCCTAGTCCACAGACATCCTTCTGTCTCCCCTATCTCAACCCCTCCTTCCCCTAGTCCACAGACGTCCATCTGTCTCCCCTATCTCAACCCCTCCTTCCCCTAGTCCACAGACGTCCATCTGTCTCCCCTATCTCAACCCCTCCTTCCCCTAGTCCACAGACGTCCATCTGTCTCCCCTATCTCAACCGTTGCTCTTCTCCCTTCCACCCAACACATTCCACAGCCACCTGTCTTCCCACAGAGAACCCTTAACTTCTGACACACAACCCAGAGTCTCTTTCCCTCTTCCTGTCCAAGGCTTCTTCTCTATCAGTTATTTCATATCTCAATGTTTGAAGTTTAGCCGATTCCAACACTACAAATAAAACATTTACATTTGTTTGCATAGCAACAGTGGTTTATTCACTTATATTTGGGTTTGTACAGACATCAACAACATCATGTCTTTACAAAAATATACACAGACACTTTCAGAAGGAGTAATCTCCAGCATATACAGTACACACACAACCACAATAAATATTACTTATTGTCCTTTTTATAACACACATCATGCAGACACTGCAGATGCTGTAAAGAGGTCAATGGAACGCAGACCGTGGGGGACATAAGAAGACATTCAACATATCTGATATAACAAAGTGTATATTCATCAATCCGTCATGATTGAAGCATTCTAAACAGGCCCACAATGTGGTTACTAAAGACTGATTTGGATTTATTTATTTCATTTCATTTCATTTAGGAGTTGTACCTTTTCAGGTTTAGAAGGAGTGACTGATAAATGCTAACTCACCTTCATATAAGCTGGTAGCATAGCTAGCATACAGAAATCAGTGGTGTAGTCAAAGTAGTTTTTAACTAATGTTGGTGGTTGGTGACGATGACCTGAACATTGGGGTTGACATCACAGGAGGCTGCTGAGGGGAGGAAGGCTCATAATAATGGATGGAACAGAGTGAGTATTAATACACTATATCAGTGGAGGCTGCTGAGGGGAGGACGGCTCAGAATAAAGGCTGGAACGGATGGAATGGCATCAATCGCATGTGTTTGATGCATTTGATACCATTCCAACGATTTCGCTTCAGCCATTACTATGAGCCCGTCCTCCCCAATTAATGTGCCACCAACCTCCTGTGGTTGACATCCATACAAGAGTTAAACTCTGATTTTTACCACAACATAGTACACATACTCTATACTGTAAATAATAACACGCCTAAATGTAGGTTCATTTTGCTGGGGGGCAATGAGGAGATTTGGGATCTTTCCCCCATGGCATCTTTCCCCCACGCGTTTCCATGGCAATTCGATTGTTTTGATTGAGTTCCATTGACTTCTTCACAGCATCTTTTCAATGCTTTGAGCCAAAGCCAAAGAGACTCCTCGTCCTTAGGAGGTGGGTGCAAATCAAAAGGCGCCTCAAAAAAGTTTGGTGGTCAAAACACTCCTGCTCCATGAACAGTTTCCGTTTCTGACAGTTGCCGTGGCAACCCCTTACAGAACATAAAATTACCATTTATGTGAATCCATGTTTGGAAAGTTGCGAGAAGCGATACTGAGTTAGTTAGCTAGCTAGCTAGCTAGCTCCCAACTATTGGCCGGAAGCGCTTAACCAGAAGTCACGCACAAAAAAAACTAAACAGACCCGACCATATTTCTGTTGAGGTAAATAGGACACAATATGGATGATTGGAGGGTTGTGGGTAATTCCGTCAGCCAGGGGATTCCCTTCCAGAACATTGAGAAATGGAACAATGTTGATGATTGATAATAATACATCTCACAGTTAACAAGTTCATACCAAGCAGTGAGATTATTGTTTCATTTAAAGCCTTTTGGCCTTACAAGAATAACAGTCCACCATTTTGTCAAACTAGTCATTAGAGAATCAATAACATTATTGCATAGTGAGAATGTGATGTCATATAAAATGAGTGATATGGTCTCCAACATGGCGTGGCTTTGAGCCCCTAACTGTTGTCTGACCTTCCCAGGTAGGGGAGTTTCTTTTGGGGGGCAGAGATGGGCTAGAGGTGGATGAGAGAGTGGAGACCCATGGAGGTGTACCTATTGCACATCTAACTGTTGTCTGATCTTCCCAGGTAGGAGGAGAGTGGAGATCCATGGAGGGGTACCGTTTACCCCCGACATCCCTAATGAGTCTGTGTTTGGGGATAGAGGGGAGCTAGGGGTGGAGGCTGTGAGGCTAAATATGGGCACCCTGTCCTTTCGGCCACACCCACAGGAAGTATCACTAAATGACGTTGTCAAACAGATGCATGGACTGCATGATGTTCTCATCCTGGACAGGAGGCAGGAAGGGACAAAAAGCACAACGGGTAAGAAGCAGTTGGAGAGAAGGTTTAAACAGTACAGAAGCAGTAACAGGTTCTTAAATAAATAACAAGTTGAAGATCCAATGTTAGTAAATTAGCTTTATTGTTTCAATAACTTATGAAAGAGATTGGTGTGATTTTCCACATCTCATCATGTCATGGGGTTGTTCAATGACAGTCATTTGTTTAATCTATCACTAGATTATTTGATTTCAGAGAGACTAAAAGATATACAGTTGAAGTCGGAAGTGTAAATACACTTATGTTGGAGTCATTGAAACTCGTTTTTCAACCACTCCACAAATCTCTTATTAACAAACTATAGTTTTGGCATGTCGGTTAGGACATCTACTTTGTGGATGACACAAGTAATTTTTCCAACAATTGTTTACAGACAGATTATTTCACTTATAATTCACTGTATCACAATTCCAGTGGGTCAGAAGTTTACCTACACTAAATGACTGAGCCTTTAAACAGCTTGGAAAATTCCAGAAAATGATGTTATGGCTTTAGAAGCTTCTGATAGGCCAATTTACATAATTTGAGTCAATTGGAGGTGTACCTGTGGATGTACTTCAAGCAATCATTTCTGATGAAAAAACACACATTTGTGGAAATAAACTTCACATTGTGACGTTTTAAATATGATTAAATCACGTCATAAATACTCATATCCTATAAAATCATGCTGAAATTGAACACATGCACACACACACAAACAGGTACTCACACAGACACACACAGACAGACACAGACACACTCACACACACCGACACACACAGACAGACACAAACACACAGACAGACACACACACACAGACACACAGACACACAAACCTTTTGACAAGACTCCAGAAACTCCTCAATGGTGACCACGCCATCTTTGTTCTTGTCCATTTTCTGCCAGAGTGAAACAGAGAAACAGTTGAATATGCTACTCTGATCCCTGGCCGTGACTCCGACGGGTGTCTCCGTGGGATATGCAACAAACACATTTCCATTTCACACCACACACTGTACAGGTTACACACCTGCATCTGAAACAGGACAAATATAAGCAACCTCTATTTGACATTTTGGTTGTTCACAAAGTCAGAATGCAACAATAAGGAGGTTATGTCTAGAGCGTCCTTTTAAAACCCTTTGTGAAAAACAATGGATGTAGAATTAACTAACCCTGGGGCCTGGATTCAATTAGAAAACACTGGAGGTAGAATTATGTAACCCTGGGGCCTGGATTCAATTAGAAAACACTGGAGGTAGAATTAACTGACCCTGGGGCCTGGATTCAATTAGAAAACACTGGAGGTAGAATTAACTAACCCTGGGGCCTGGATTCAATTAGAAAACACTGGAGGTAGAATTATCTAACCCTGGGGCCTGGATTCAATTAGAAAACACTGGAGGTAGAATTAGCTAACCCTGGGGCCTGGATTCAATTAGAAAACACTGGAGGTAGAATTATCTAACCCTGGGGCCTGGATTCAATTAGAAAACACTGGAGGTAGAATTAACTAACCCTGGGGCCTGGATTCAATTAGAAAACACTGGAGGTAGAATTAACTAACCCTGGGGCCTGGATTCAATTAGAAAACACTGGAGGTAGAATTATCTAACCCTGGGGCCTGGATTCAATTAGAAAACACTGGAGGTAGAATGAACTAACCCTGGGGCCTGGATTCAATTAGAAAACACTGGAGGTAGAATTAACTAACCCTGGGGCCTGGATTCAATGAGAAAACACTGGAGGTAATGTAATCTCCAGTAACGCAGTAACATGGCCTTTAAAATGTGCTATTGTCTACAAGCGCAGTAGGATTGAATCAAGGTTTAGATCTGTGGTTAGGTGTTACCTGGAAGAAGTTGTTTATCTGATCCTAGATCTGTTGTTAATTGTTACCTAGAAGAAGTTGTTGATCTGATCCTAGATCTGTGGTTACTTGTGTTACCTGGAAGAAGTTGTTCATCTGATCCTAGATCTGTGGTTAGTTGTGTTACCTAGAAGAAGTTGTTCATCTGATCCTAGATCTGTGGTTAGTTGTGTTACCTAGAAGAAGTTGTTCATCTGATCCTAGATCTGTGGTTAGTTGTGTTACCTAGAAAGAAGTTGTTCATCTGATCCTAGTATCTGTGGTTAGTGTACCTGGAGAAGTTGTCGACATGCTCCTTGGGGGCGTCGTTCTGCATACAGGGGTACGTACATGTCCCCATCATGTCATAGATAAGGCTCATTATATCAGTCATCTCCTGAAACACACACACACAGAGACACACACAGAGACACATGCACGCACAAACATGCACACACACACGACACACATATTGTGCTCACACACACAACCACGCACACACACAGAGGGAACGATGGGGGAATAGTTTAGAAGAGAAAACTATTTGCACACACACACACACATACATACAGTTGAAGGCGGCAGTTTACATACACTTATGTTGGAGTCATTAAAACTTGTTTTCAACCACTCCACCAAATTTCTTGTTAACAAACTATAGTTTTGGCAAGGCCAGTTAGGACATCTACTTTGTGCATGACACACAGCAATTTTTCCAAGCAATTTGTTTACAGACAGATTATTTCACTTATAATACACTGTATTACAATTCCAGTGGGTCAGAAGTTCACCTACACTAAGTGCCTTTAAACAGCTCAGACATTTTCAGAAAATGATGTCATGGCTTTAGAAGCTTCTGACAGGCTAATTGCCTCATTTGATTCAATAGGAGGTGTATCTGTGGATGTATTTCAAGCCGACCTTCAGATTAATGTATCTTTGCTTGACATCAGGGGAAAATCAAAAGAATCAGCCAAGACCTCAAGAAAAAAAATTGTAAGACCTCCTCCTTTGGTTCATCCTTAGGAGCATTTCCAACGCCTGAAGGTACCACGTTCATCTGTACAAACATAGTACGCAAGTATAAACACCATGGGACCAGGCAGCCGTCATACCGCTCAGGAAGGAGACGCGTTCTGTCTCCTAGAGATGTACGTAGTTTGGTGTGAAAAGTGCAAATCAATCCCAGAACAACAGCAAAGGACCTTGTGAAGATGCTGGAGGAAACAGGTACAAAAGTATCTATATGCACAGTAAAACGAGTCCTATATCGACATAATCTGAAAGGCCACTCAGCAAGGAAGAGGCCACTGCTCCAAATCCGCCATAAAAAGCCAGACTACGGTTTGCAACTGCACATGGGGACAAATATCATACTTTTTGGAGAAATGTCCTCTGGTCTGATGAAACAAAAAATAGAACTGTTTGGCCATAATGACCATCATTATGGTTGGAGGAAAAAGGGGGAGGCTTGCAAGCCGAAGAACACCATCCCAACCATGAAACACGGGGGTGGCAGCATTATGTAGTGGGGGTGCTTTGCTGCAGGAGGGACTGGTGCACTTCACAAAATAGATGGCATCATGAGGACGGACAATTAGGTGGATATATTGAAGCAACATCTCAAGACATCAGTCAGGAAGTTAAATCTTGGTGTAATTGGGTCTTCCAAATGGACAATGACCCCAAGCATACTTCCAAAGTTGTGGCAAAATGGCTTAAGGACAACAAAGTCAAGGTATTGGAGTGGCCATCACAAAGCCCTGACCTTAATCCCATAGAACATTTGTGGGCAGAACTGAAAAAGCGTGTGTGAGCAAGGAGGTCTTATAAACCTGACTCAGTTACACCAGCTCTGTCAGGAGGAATGGGACAAAATTCACCCAATGTATTGTGGGAAGCTTGTGGAAGGCGACCCGAAACGTTAGACCAAGTTAAGCAATTTAAAGGCAATGCTACAAATACTAATTGAGTGTATGTAAACTTCTGACCCACTGGGAATGTGATGAAGAATTCAAAATCTGAAATAAATCATTCTCTCTACTATTATTCTGACATTACACATTCTAAAAATAAAGTGGTGATCCTAACTGACCTAAGGCAGGGAATTTTTACTCAGATTAAATGTCAGGAATTGTGAAAATGGAGTTAAATGTATTTGGCTAAGGTGTATGTAAACTTCCGACTTCACAACTGTACATACATACACACACACCACATCGTTCCATACCTCTTTGGTGATGAGCCATCTTGTTGAGGTCGT